>NW_019384980.1:0-11267 GCF_000671375.1 Centruroides sculpturatus | reverse complement strand
ATAAAATGGTATTAGGTACTATATATTATTTCTGTTTTATTTTTATTTTTCTGTATTATTTTATTTATGTTTCTAAAAGTTATTATTATAGTTTGTTTAGAATAACACTTTAATTTTTATATTTTTTATATTCTATACCTTTGAAATAGAAAATGTGAAATGGAAATCAAAATTACTTATATTTTTTATCACCTTAATTTTATTTTTCAGGAAAAAAATTTACCGGTAATTTACCGGTAAACCGGTATTTTAATTTTCATTTACCGAATTACTGGTAAATGAAAAAGACGGTAAATTTAAAACCCCTAATATGGGAAGTCCTAAACATTTTTACTAATGATTTTATCTAAATATGTTGCGACCGGTCCCTTAATACCCGGACGCCACATTAATAGTCTTGATCGAACTTATAAAAGGTCTGGGAAAAAAGTTTATTTTGTGTCTATAAAGTGGATAAAACAAAATATAAAATAAATCCAAATAATTCAAGAAATTTCAATAGTGAAAATTAAATTTAATTATTTGAAATTCGAACATATAATTTGTATTAAAAAATTTAGCATTATATAATAAAAAAGAAATCGAATTTTAGTGTCTGTTTTCAAAAGTCGAGTACGACATCGAAATAGATGCACTCAAATTCATCATGCAATTTCAATCTAGGTTGCAAATATTTAAAACTTTGAATTCCTTCAAATGTATTCTAATAATTTGCCGAAGAACTGATTCTAATGTTATTTTCTGCACTGATGTATGTCTCTACAATTCTAACAACCAATCGATAAAATGTAAACTTTAGAATTCGTAGACGACCATTCAATAAAATACATCCGTTCGTACTACATTCGTTTCCTAGACGAAGTTTCTTCCGAAACATCAAGTTAGTATAAAAATACAAATCTACACTTATTCCTTCGTCCCTGCAATGTGTTATAGGAAGATGCAATTTGTTGATAAAACAATCTTCCTTAACAACTATGTCGCATATAAATCGAATATTTGCAGTCATTATTTTTACTCTGTTAATAAAGTATGCACATCGATTCACATAAGACAACCAGGAAGAAAGCAATTCGTGCTTTCTTGGGCATGTAATGGAACAAATACCGTCCGGAATAAACCATGTCTCATCGAAATCCTTATTTTGCAAGTAGCATCTTATTGCATCTCTCTCTACGTCCGTTAAGATCGGTTCAACGAACACTTGAGATTCAAGAAACCATTCTGGCATTGTCAGAAATCGTATGTATTGAAGGAATAGTTTCATCACCTGCCTTAGAGAATTTTCATTATTAACTCTTTTCTTGGCCCATTTTAAAACTATTGTGAAGATATTTGCTTCCTCAATAAATCGATTTATTGGCCTGAGAACGAGTCTACCAATAGTTGTTGCTTCACAGTTCAGCCATTCCTCCGATGAGAAAATTTCCTGCCATTTCGAACTTAATATATTCCAACACAAATATTCTAATCTTTCATCGTCCTGTTGACATGCAAACTCATATACATAACACACGTTCTTAACTCTTGACGGATCGGTCATGAAATTTCGACATACTTTATTTAAATCACGAAGGCCTAATCGTTTGCTTACGCAAAATAAATCCATTGCATTTTTCATCGATATTATGGTTTCTCGTCCTTCTTCCAAATATCTGTAAACAGAAAATGCAATTAAAACGGAACTATAAGTAGAACTACTTTATATGACTTAAAATTGATGGTAATTACCATTATAGCAGAAAACATTATTAATGTAAATTAGAATAAGTCAACGTAAATATTTAAAAGATAATTACAGAAACTCACTCTTTGATTTGTTGCAAAATATCCGACGAGTATGGTAAGTAAAGGAACATTGATGTTTTGTTTGCATAAGGAAGTAGCACCAATTTTATTCTGTTGCTATGTTCCCTTAAAACGGATTTTGTAAAATTGATCTGTCGTTGGTCTTTGCAATGTATAGTAATTTGATCCATGAATATTAAATAAATTTTAAATTTTTAATATAAGTAATATAAAGAACATTATTATTGAATTTAAAATATTGTTTCGTTATTAATACATTGTTACGTACAGTACGTCGAGTTTAAAGTATCGGCTGATCCTAATTAAAGTATCCTGTCTAGCGATGCCTAGAAATTTATTTACAGTCCAAATGCAACAAAATGTTGTATGGAGACATTTCAGTACCTCGGAAGACATTTCCGTAAAAGTCTTTTCATTAAAATTCC
Source organism: Centruroides sculpturatus (assembly GCF_000671375.1). Taxonomy (NCBI): domain Eukaryota; kingdom Metazoa; phylum Arthropoda; class Arachnida; order Scorpiones; family Buthidae; genus Centruroides; species Centruroides sculpturatus. The sequence goes on along the minus strand of NW_019384980.1, from coordinate 9,033 downwards.
GCTGATTGCTTTTGGCACTGCAATCAACAAACATTTTATTTCTTTGAAACACACGTGGTGTAGAGAGTCCTTAGCCACGCAGAGGATACATACTGTTCAATGTGTTCACCGTTCTGAAAGTCTAATACCGGTTGATCTCTTAGACCCGCTGTGCCCAACCGTTAAGCTTAGTTCACACTGACCGCGATTCGCTGGCGAAAGCGAAAAATAGAGCGAATAACACATCATACATGACGTCGTTTTCGGCAAATTTTACCATTTTCGAATCGTTTCGAAGTTCGAAACTGTCGAGCTTTTTCGCTAGCGAAAAAATTTTGCCATCAATCATATTCCCATTAGTTGTCACGTGGTTCTTGTTGTTTTCAAGATGGCTACAGAAACTTTCTCACACAATACAGTAAATGTTGTAATTACGGATTTTTAACATCTTTCTCATCTAGTATCGTTTTTATTTTTTTTATTTTTACGTATCTTTCTTTTTCAATAAGTGAACAAACGTGGTTAGCAACAGAATATCGGAAGCAGTCATTTTTGTTTTTCGAGATGACGTTTTCGCTTGCTTGCAAATGATTGGCTGCTTAAAATTCGCAATCGCTTTTCGCTTTTCGCATTCGCTTTCGCTATTCGCTCAGTGTGAACTAAGCTTTAGTCTACCTCGAGCATATTAAGAATTTGAAAATTTTACACGAGCCACACATAAGATGACGACCTTTTTTTCTTTTAAAAAATCAGCAACAAAAAAAAACACAATGGAATTTATATGCTTCTTGTGTTAATTACATTATCATGAAACATCTTATATTTTTGTAGAAAGGTTAATGTAGGGGCTGTCTATTGTATGTGTTACCGCTTAAGCTCGAAATCCGTTAATGTGCACATTACCTAGCTAATCTGCACATTAACTAGGGTGATCCGTTAAAGCTGCGAAAATGATTCCATTTCTCAAATTACCTAGGTAATGTGCAGAGTATCTAGGTAATCTGCACATTACCTACTAGGCACTCGGAAAAGTGAAAATAAGATTTTTGCTGGAACAACAGCAACGTTTCTGTACGCTTAAATTAACATAATGTTATTTATTTAATTTTCAATAACTAAAAAATCAAGTTAATACAATCAAACAATCAACAAATTAGTTGATTGAATCAATCATCAATCAATTAAAACAACTTTAATACAAAAATCAAACGGTTTAAAATATTATTACTATTAGGGAAATGAATTTGCAAAACATATGATAAAATTGTAGGCCTATATAACAAAACTGAAGCTGCCATTCCAGAATTAGGGTCCTATAAACAAATAGTAATAGAAAAAGAAGACAATAAAGGTATATCGTATCGAGGAAAACAAAAGTAACTACAATTTTCTAACCGAGTTTAGATTGCCACCGTTTTATCAATCTTAGCTCATTTCGATATTAAATCTAATAAACGAACCGCTACTGCTTTATGCATATACTTATTTTTTTCTTTATTCAAATAAATACATGCCAAAGAGCCACAGCACGAGTCAAGTTCAAAACACCACATACGCCAGTTAAATTCAAAAACTTATATATATTGAAAGTAAACGTATGTACAGTTACAAAAATTTTTACAAATAACAATTACAAAACGTCAAATGTTAACAAAGTTCAACACATGTATCCACTACACCAGGTCTGTCAGAAAGATACCTTGCGACGAAAACTTCTAATGTTATTTACCGCACAGCGAGACGAAATAATGTTCTAGGTCAACTTAGGCTAAGTTAGAACGACCGTGAGTTCCTTTGATATGTCCGAGACGAACTAAAGTCAAACGCGAGTCCACTTCATGTGTACAAGGCGAACTAAACTTCCCGCCTAAGCTCAATCCTTTTATACGGATTGAAGCCAATCGGATTCCACCAATCAGCGCTTAGTAGCGCTACAAGACGTCCGCTGATGGTCCCATGTCTTTCCACCAATCCGCGGTCGAGTTTCCAAAAGTTGTCAGATTGCCATTTCTATGGCGACAACCGTCGTTCGTCGAAAAATGGAAAAGCGCGGGAAATCGTGTGACGGACGATTTTATCCCGACAGCACGTAATCATCGGATCTAAAAAACAGGACTAGAGCATTACCACCCTCTCTCGTGTCTGACTGAAGCGATAAAAGGAAGCAATGCTTGCGCTCAAGTCTGACTCGAGCAACGAAAAAAACTGATTAAGTACTTAGCTTACTACGCTAGTATTTTTATTGAGTAAAATTTGCTTATCTTCTATAGACTTTTGTCTATGACCTCTGCAAATTTTGTATTTGTAAACCTATTGGAAGATTTTGTATAGAACAGTTAATTTGGTCTCTCTTTTTTGAGATATTATTTGACCAAAAATATTTTGTTTCAATTGGCTTAGTCCAGGAACTAGTGCACATCCTGCAAGCGCCGAGATCTTGCTCGAAGCATATTTGTAAACATCCCGCGAGTGTAGCTCTGACCCCTATTATCAATGTCAAATATTGGTAAACAATGTAGACTGCAGGATTCTGGTTGCAGCTTGTTTTTGATATAATAAAACGACAGATAAAGTATATATAATGCCATATTTATTAAATAAAAGCATTTATTTTAAATTATTACATATTGTTTCAATATTTTTACTATAAAATCGCGTTTGGTGTAGGATGGAATTTTTTGTGGCAAAAAAAAAATGATATTTTCAGAGCGTAATGTAGAAAATTAAATAAGCGTTAAAGGGCTCTTAGCTAGTAGGTCACTAGTGAAGCGGTGGCAACCGAAACTTGGTTAGAAGCTTGTAGTAGTTATTTTTGTTCGCTTTATAGAACGCTTTACATACAAGTAGTTATGTGAAAAAATTTTTTAAATAGATATACGAGGTGTGGCTATTAAATAATGAGACTGACGCTGTAAAACATTTTACTTTGATTTCATACATATTTACTTATTATCACCTTCAATATATACCCCTCCTCTATCCCTACAACGCTCCATGCGAATCTTCCATTGTACGAAACAGTACTGAAAATCTTCTGTCAGCTGCTTCAGGATTCGTGCGGCTTTCTCTTTCACAGCTTCAAGGGACTCAAATCTTGTTCCTTATAATGCAGATTTCACCTTAGGAAACAGATAGAAATCGCACGGCACAAGATCTGGCAAATAAGGCGGATGGTCTAACACTGGGATGCTGTACTTGGCTAGAAATCTCTTGACAGACAATGCAGGTCGAGCCTGCACATTGTCTTGGCGGAGAACCCATTACTTGTCTTTTCACAATTCGGGCCGTATGCATTCTTTGTCAGTTCCTACAGTTTCAGCAATTGCGCGAATACTCAACCGACGGTCAGTATTTGTTGACGGTCAGTATGGCGGCATTTCTAAACCCCAGGAAGAAATTTCCTCAAAAGATATTTTCTGTAAAAGCATTAAGAAATTTAACTGACGAAACGTAGGATGAAAAAACTGCATCACTTTTATACGGGTAACACGACAGTCAACGTGACTCTAGGATAAGTATTATGGTTTCTCAAACGGGATCCCGGCTGTTTTTTTAACCCGGGTAATTGTTTTCATCACGGGAAATCCCGCAAATTTTTTCAAATTTCACTTTTTTGTGTGTGTTAAGATTAAGGAAATTTCGCAAATAGAAAATATAAACCACTCTCTCTTCAACCTTAAATAACCAGTAAAATATTTTAAACAAATGCTACAAACGTTTTCGACCGTTATTTCAGGTCTTCTTCAGGCAGATAGTTCCGAGATTCGAATATCCGTTGTGCTTGAAAATTTTTTTTTTTAAATTGTTCTTAGAACGTATAAACCGATGCGTATAGACATTCTCATTGCGCGTGCGTACTAAGCTTGGCTTATACAAATGAAATAATATATTTTTCTTAACACCCACATATAAAACTGTGGAGATCTGGATTAAATAGTGTCTTCTCGTTCATAATATAGCTTCCAGGCGTTAGAAATATTAATAGCATCTTTGGCATTAATGCAGTTATTGTGTAGCCCAGCTTTGTATATTTCGAGAGTTTCCAGCGATCGTATATGTTCTCTTCTGCTTAATAGGTTAATTATTTGGGCGTTATGCAGGTCTGCTGTTATGCCCGGAGTCGAAGCATAAGTACATAAGGCAGTGGTGCTCCTGTTATGTTCAATGTCATACCTATGTTCCCGTATACGCTTATCTAGAGAGCGTATCGTGGAGCCAATATATACAAGGTCCCTTTGAAACCTATGGTCTCTTAATGGAACCGAGTATTCCCCAGGAGCCAATCTTATGTCTATGCAATCTTTGCAGTAGATAGATAAAAAAAAAATATGTAATTTTTTTGTTCGTAATTCCCGCAATTTCTTTATAGATAGGGTCCAGGTGGTGGTTATATTGAACTACAGCCCAAGATTGTGGATTGTTGGAGTTGTTGGTGTTTGCGTTGTTGTTGTTAGTGTTTGCGTTGTAGAAAGTATAATTAACTCAGAAACTTGTTATGACATCTCACTGCGTCCGTGCGGGCGAAGTCGCGGGTAACAGCCGGATAAATATATAATAAACACAAAAATATTTAATTTATAAAATAAACGTATCTCTTGGCAAAGTATTATATACATGTGAGATTTTCCGATTGGGGAGAAAGTGTCACGACAATCGAGCGGTCAGCACTGTCGTGTGGGAGTGAAAAAACTTACTGAGACAGGTTCTCCATCGTAAACCATTTAATAAATATAAAAGTTTCTTTTACAACAAATTTTTCAAAAGGTGTAACACCTATCCAAAGTCGAGAAACAAGTCCGTAACACAAAAAGTTCAACTGTTCTGACGGTAATTTTTCTTCCGGCGATGATGGCATGAAGACGTCGGCTCCGGGGTGCACAACACTTACTTGGACCGATGTCTTCTAGCTAGAAGGTGGACTTTAGCGATTTCGATGGCACGGGAGGGAGAAGACAAATCCTCCGAATATCTAACAAGCTGTCGTAGGAGAATGTCCGGATGACAAGAATCCTGGAGAGGAGCACTGCGAACCAAAGACCAAGAACGTCACATCCTTTTTTCGCAAGGTTTTTATAAGTTTCCTTTCGATCTCAGACCGAACATTCCGATAGGTCGATGCCGATTTGCCTCCGCTCTCTAATTGATCCTCCTCCTCGTTACGAATTGTAACGAGAGTGGAACCCAGATTGTGGTATGAGTCAACACCGACTGACAATTCGATTCCTATCGAAGATGTTCGATCTAAGCACTGAAATTCACCTATTGTTTTAATCTGAGTAGTTCGATTTTCTTAGAAATTTCTACAGACATGTCCTTATATGGACATAAAATATTCATTTTTCGTTCGACGGATTCTTTTTACAATACAGGTAACCTCCGTATAACACGGCACTTTTATAGCACGGATTCACTCTAACACGGTTCGAGAAATGGGTAAAACCCCTATACAACATGAAATGTAATAAAGTTTTACATACTTAAGTACTAACAGTTGACGAAAATTATTATTTTCGTGAACTATTAGTAAATAACTGCAATAGTAACTTCCAACATAAACACGTAAATATTAAGGTACTTTAATAACTTATAAAGTAACGTGTTTGAATTTTAAATTAAGTAATCGTGTGTTGTAATAGCAGAGAAAAAAGAAGGAAACTGCTCAGGAGTCAACTCTAGATTTTAAATCTATCAAATAAGCAACAGCATTATCCACATTTCATTGTAGTCCAAAAAGTTATCGTTTACTTTCAAAAAAATTTTATTTATCATCTACAAAATCTCTTCATAGAATTTTAGGAAATTTTAATATAGAATCAGAAATTTAAAAAAATATTAACATTAACATTATCAGTGCAGAAAAAAGAATCAGAGAACTTACCAAGTGAAGCTTGCATTTCTTCCATTATCATTAGATGAAATGTGCATTTAAAAGGGGTTAATGTATGAGAAAAACAGAGAAATAATTCTAGTATATAAAGTTTTCTAGTTTACAGTTATCAGAGTTCATGATGACAAAACGAAAAAGTGACAAGAGATTGCTTCTGGTGAGTTACACCTAATATCAATGAGGACTCGCAAATCTCGAAGTAAGGATAAGATAAATTAAGGAAATGATTAAAAAAAAATCTACCTAACCAGAAGACCATAGTAAATCGTCTAGGTTTATCTCAGTTTACAGTTAACAAACACCAAGATCTGCAAACAGCTACCAAGAAAAAAGCACCTGGACATTGCCTCACATCTGCGTACAAACAGAACCGAAAGACTAATGTAAGGAAGCCCTAGGAGAAGCATCCGGCTAGAGGAAAAAGCCAGTACATGGCGACCCTAAGTGAAGCGTATATATACCTTAATTAGTGTAATGGAACTAAAGGAATTATTTACTTGCAGCCTGTACTGGAAGTGCCAGAACAATGACTTGTCAAATGTCACGAAAGATGGCCTGAAGGATTTATGATTGTTGGAGGAATGACGGACTGGGAACACTTCCTCTTATGTCTGAGAGATACAAAAGCCCTAATATAAGCACTTCACTGGTATTGTGGAGCATGTTAAACGTTGAATCATTATTATTAGAACATGATTCTTGTTATTATTATTATTCATCATTAAAAAATGAGCATCTGAATGACTGTATGACTCTTGCTGTAAAACCTTATCTACAGTATCAGTGTACAATAAACTGGCTGAAGACATGCAGTGTTCACATTGATTATTAATAAGTTTGTTTGTCCTGTATCGTATTTAGTTTGTAGTAGATTACTAGTAGTAATAAGCAGTAATAATGTAATATTATTGTGTTTTTTTTGTTGCTGATTTTTTAAAAAAAAAGGTCGTCATCTTATGTGTGGCTAAATTTGTGTGTGGTAAAATTTTCAAATTCTTAATATGCTCGAGGTAGACTAAAGCTTAGTTCACACTGAGCGAATAGCGAAAGCGAATGCGAAAAGCGATTGCGAATTTTAAGCAGACAATCATTTGCAAGCAAGCGAAAACGTCATCTCGAAAAACAAAAATGACTGCTTCCGATATTCTGTTGCTAACCACGTTTGTTCCCTTATTGAAAAGGAAAGATACGTAAAAATAAAAAAAACGATACTAGATGAGAAAGATGTTAAAAATCCGTAATTACAACATTTACTGTATTGTGTGAGAAAGTTTCTGTAGCCATCTTGAAAACAACAAGAACCACGTGACAACTAATGGGAATATGATTGGTGGCNAATTAAACATCAGCTAATTATATTGCTATATTGCTATTGAAAAAAACTTAAAAATTATAAAAAATTAGTCCACAATTATTTCGACGGGTGATAAATAAATTCTGTATTTAATTTGATATAGAGAAGTGACTAAAATGCCAAATCAACGAATTATTTCGTCAATCTTAAGGTCGTGCCTATTGCAATTCTTTCTTTCGACGGTTTACTCCAAATTAATAATTTTTGTCGGTGAACATTTATTTATTTAATGTCTGTTAAAATTATTTCTTAAACAATAAAAAATCATTATCAAAAGTATTTTTAAAGTAACAAATTAAATCTTTATAGAAATAAAACGTTTGAAATTAATTTCTATTTCGAATTTTTTCGAATACAATAAACTTCGCCATCCAACACGCGTGACAGANAATAAAAAAAATAAAAACGATACTAGATGAGAAAGATGTTAAAAATCCGTAATTACAACATTTACTGTATTGTGTGAGAAAGTTTCTGTAGCCATCTTGAAAACAACAAGAACCACGTGACAACTAATGGGAATGTGATTGGTGGCAAAATTTTTTCGCTAGCAGAAAAGCTCGACAGTTTCGAACTTCGAAACGATTCGCGAAATGCTAAAATTCGCCGAAAACGACGTCATGTATGATGTGTTATTCGCTCTATTTTTCGCTTTCGCCAGCGAATCGCGGTCAGTGTGAACTAAGCTTAACGGTTGGGCACAGCGGGTCTAAGAGATCAACCGGTATTAGACTTTCAGAACGGTGAACACATTGAACAGTATGTATCCTCTGCGTGGCTAAGGACTCTCTACACCACGTGTGTTTCAAAGAAATAAAATGTTTGTTGATTGCAGTGCCAAAAGCAATCAGCGGAATTTTAATGAAAAGACTTTTACGGAAATGTCTTCCGAGGTACTGAAATGTCTCCATACAACATTTTGTTGCATTTGGACTGTAAATAAATTTCTAGGCATCGCTAGACAGGATACTTTAATTAGGATCAGCCGATACTTTAAACTCGACGAACAGTACGTAACAATGTATTAATAACGAAACAATACTCTAAATTTAATAATANAACATTCCTTAACAATTGTTAAACAAATTATTCAATGAATCAAATAATTCTTGTAAATAAAAAGTTTTTTGTAAATTCTAAAAATTAATAAAAAAAATTCCCAGATTAAAGAAGTAAAACTACTTTCTCTTATCCGACTTCGAGCGATTTATTTTAGCAAACAAACAAACAACGTAGAAATAATAAACGTTAAAATTATTTATCTTTTTAATTATTAATTGAAAACTTTAAATTTAGAAAATCAGTCTAAATATATAAATGCTTTCTTTAATGGTGTTTCCTTGTGTTTTTCAACAGAAGTAATTTAATCCTGAAACAGACAAAAATTCCACTCTTTTTCGTAATCGGAATCCAGCAAAAGTGAAAAATCTTAACTTTAACTTCAATCCATATTCAATAGTTNTGATTAAAGTCCTTTTGTAAATGTTTGGCATTTAAATTTAGTTTTCACATTTATCCATTTATGATAACATTTAAAGAAGACAACTCGTGTCTTTCAAATAGGAACTTTTCAACTGATTAAAAAGATTTAAAATACAATTTTTCATTATTTCCCATTGTTTATTGTAATTATGCTTGCATTATTTTCGAACCAACATTTTATATAATTTGATTTTCATATTTCATTTACGAAATGTTTATGTTATTTGCAGGAAACAACCAAATGTTTTGATGTTTTTGTAACATTTTTCCGCAGAATTTCTTCCGTCATCTGTTTTTGTTGCGGAAAAAGAAAATAAAATGGCCAATGGTT
>NW_019384979.1:795037-812599 GCF_000671375.1 Centruroides sculpturatus | reverse complement strand
CCAAACTTGAAGTCAGGATATGCACAAGATAATGATCACAGTTTATTAAACATTTTGGATCCAAAAGAAAGACAAGCTGAACCTCAACACACACATTTTGATGACAATGTGACAAAGAGGCTAAAAAGTGCCATTGAAATGAATGATAACACAAATGTTGTTCACAAGAATTCACTTTTTTATATTGCAGGTAGCTGTGTCCACTCTTTAATGAAATCAGCTTGTAATGACTGCCAAGCAGAAATGACAGGTGATGTAGATGACCTAACTAAAGCAGGACAAGATAGCCTTCTTTTGGAATATACATCATATGGGGGGTTAATATATCCCAGCATGAAAGTATATAATATTGTGAAGGCAGCAGATGCTGCCTATACAGAAATTCAAATGGAATTACTTCAAGGAAAATATCATGCAGATGATGAATTTGTAAATATTGTCCTGAAGTACTGCAAGACAACATTACCTTCATGTTGTGAGGTAATGAAAAAAATAATACAGCATTTTGTTACTGTAAGATCATATGAAACAGCAAAGAACACTATTACAAAATCCAAAAATAAAACTTACTCAACAAATAGTGCATCAAAATAAATGTTTTCTTTGCATCTGATTTTGTTTTTGTTATCTTTTGTTTATCTTTTATTATAACTGGTCACAAGAAACACATAGGGTTAAAAATATAACAATGCAAAAATGAAATAATTACAATCACAATATGACAATATAGCTGTATTTAATAATAAAAGAAACTGAAAGCAAAGACCTGGTGTTTCCGTTGACTCTTGAGACTCGAATTAGAATAGATCCTTGATTCAAATTAAAATTAATTTGAATCAAAGAACTTTAATTAATTAATTAACAAATTTTAATTAATTTGTGATAAATACATTTTACATGCACCAAATTTCCCAAGTTACTGTTGCACTTGGTTTTTCCAATTGATCTTGCGTTAACTTTTTTTCGCGTGTAATTTTTTTCCGATCTAAATTATACTTGTTTTTAAATTTAGCTGTATTTTATAACTGTAGTTGCATTAAATTTTGACAAAGTTTATCATTTCGACCTTGCAAAATCTTAAGATACAGTTGAATTTATGATTACAGTATTTTCGTGTCTCTTCTATTGAACTTCTATGAGAATCGTCTGCTTTCTAAGGACCAAAATGGCGGATGAGCATACCTGGGTTATCTAGCGCCTTACTTGGGACGGAGACGACCTGGGAATACCGGGTGCTGCTGTCACTATTTTTTTCTTTCGTTCTTCTACGTATTTCTTTTTCGTGTAATCAAATTTATCACTTCGCGCAGAAATTTCTTCTTTTTCATAAATTACATCAAGCAAAAATTTATTTTCTATAATTTCTCACTTTCCATACATTGCATCAAAAATTTTCAGTTAACATATCTTCTGTTAATTTGAAATTTACACTGGGCGTTTGAATGTTCTTATTACGTGTACAACAAAATGAAGCATTAGTTTATTATATATAAATATTTATACTTACTAAAAATAAAAATGTAAGAAATCATAAATTTAAAATAATAATGTAGTTTTAAAATCGAATTGAATTTTTATATAGTCGCTGGATGCAATCCGGATCCTATAAATATAAGGGGGAAACGACTGTAATACTGTCATCACGAAAATTTTGGTCTGCAGTAAATTTCAGGCCACTATCTTTTAATAAACTCGTTTATCTAAAGACGAATGTAAGTTAGACAAAACTATAACTTTTGTAAGGGAGAGTAGCCTAACTCGATAAAAAAAATCGGGTATGAATTTACAGTTCTTACGAAAACCGTTTAATTTACAAACGTTTACGGTTTATTTTATAAGCCTTCCTCGGGTTTCAAAGTACAAACTTCTGAAATTTCGAAAGTTTGTAGTTTCAAATTCGTGGCAGCTATGACTTACGGTTATGCAAGAACGACAGCTACCCACCGAATGCTTTCAATAGGCAGTTAGTGTAATCGATACAAAAAAGTTGAATTCGCATAAATTTGGACTTTTGTTATTCTAGTCGATATTTAAAATGAAAATCATTCGTTTGGATGCGATTTTAATTTATGCAGCGAGAGAAGTAAGATGTGGGACCCCGCAAAATCTGACTTAATCGTCCAAAGGTTTCACCAGCCTTTTACTGATAACGAGAAAGGCTTAAGATTAAAATTTCAGCTTTTTAGACCCAGTACTGTCTTTTCTCCAGTAGTGTTTGCACCGCGAAACGATGATTAGAATAAGAATTATATATAATAATGAGATCTAAACATGAGTTTGAAAGTAAAGCAATTTGTTGGTAGTGATGTCATTTACAGTGCTAAATTGCATATTTAGTAATTTACGGATAGCAGATAAGTCCGTATTTAATAGCTGTAGGGGCCACCTTACAAGNGGAAGGATACAAGGCCTTGTAGTCTAACACCGTCATATATTTCACTTCTTGCGAGTTAATATTAGCCATTTTGTTTAAAACCTCTATCGGTTGCTTGACGCTGTATGGATTATTAGGGCCATGCTGCCGAACAAAGTTGTGTACCCATTTTTCGAGTAATATTGTAGGGGCGCATGCTTTATCGACAACTGGTCTTATTTCTTTTTTCTTTTTATGGGTTTTAGCAAATCCAAACAGCCTTGGAGTAGAAGGGGATTGTACGACTATATTCTTCATACCTAGTTCTTTAGCTAGCGGAGTGGTTGCGAACCTCTTGACTCTTGCTTGCAGTTTCCCTACGGCGTTGGGGGGTGCGATCGTACAGCACGTGTCTTTAATGTATGCTGATAGAAGGTGGTCGTATGTGGTTCTCTTCATAACCACCATATCCTTTGATTTATCCGCCCTAGTGAGTACTATGTTGTTGCTTCTAATCCATTTCTGAGTTTTTCTAATACAAGGCCATATGGGATCTCTGTCTCTTTTACATTCGTCATGCTTGATTTTCAATGCGACTTCCCATCTAAACATTTCTTTCTTAGTTTCGCTGAGGCCCTCTAATGCTTGCTCGATATCTGGTATGAGTCTGTCCTGTTTGATTACCGGTATTGGGGCGTATTTAGGCCCGTATTTACTTGCTTCCTTTACGAATGTAGGCAAATCGATGTTGTCCCAGCATATAATCCTCGGGGTGATCGATTCTTTAAATCGATCTTTTTGATGTTTTACGATCCAGATCATTTTGTTCCTGTATCTCTTCTTACATCTTTCTGTCACTTGTGCGGCCAACGTTATTACTCGTGCGTTAACTTCTGTTAAGATCTTAGGGTCGTAGTCATATAGTTCATTCTCTAGCTCTATTAGTTCGTTCTGCAGGACAAACTTTCTCCGTCTAACATTGCGGATCGCCTTACGTAGACAGATTGTTCTAAGTTTAGGAATAAGCGACGCGCATCCATGCGGTAAACGTACCCTCCAGATTGACATGGGAAATAGGTTATGAACTCTGCATTCCGTCAAAAATTCTAGCTTCGTATTATTTCTGCAGATCTTTAGTACTAAGGTTCTATATTTTTTGGCCGGCGAAGCCGAATTGCAATTCTTCGGCTTCGCCGAGATTGCGCCGAGATTGCTTCGTCGCGTTGCGTTTATTTTTCTTATTACTCTTGATACGTTTATTAGTCTTTATTACTATTACTTTGTGTCCACTGGGCGAAAGGAGTAAAATAAAATGCAAGTAGTAAGAAATGTTAAAGGAATGGTGTCAGGAAAGAATTTTAGACCATATTCCGTTGGCTTCTTACCTAGATATCTCGTAGATGTGATAGGATTTGAATTTGGTTTTGTATGAAACAGCTTTTATTTCTAATTTTATATCTTTAATTTCTAATTAATTTCAATTAATTTCTAATTAAATTCTAATTTATTTCTTAAATCTATTTCTATATTTGGAATCGTAAAAAGAAAATGCACTCTTTTGTTGCTTCTTTTAACCATTGAAAAAATTTTAACTGATGAAATAAAGTCTTTCTGAATAAAACGACTTAGAGTGACATGGTTTGAGAGGTAACAGTTTTTAATGTAGAGAAGCTGTTTTTCAAGACTCCTATTTCTCCCAAATAGCAAAAAAAATTTAACCAACTAACTTTTATTGATGAATCACGTTTACTATTTATGTTTATTTATATATTTGATATTATATAAATAGTTTTCTAGGGGTTTTATAATTAAACTTTTATTGTACAGGATTTAGATGGACTATTAGCTGTAGGGATACGGCCTTTATTTCATTAGCCCTACGAACAGTTATTTTAAAAATATAACTGTTAATAGGTATGTAATCATTAATATATTAGTTTGTGTTTTATTTATTTAGTATATATTATTAATATAAGTTTAATGGAATTTACCATTATTATGTGGATCGTATCCGATTTTTTTATTAATCGAATTTAGTTATTGCTAGCGATGGGAGATGGCGCTGCATACTTTCTTGTCAAGCGCTAACTTTACTTGTTTTTTCCTCTCTTTCTTCTGTAAAACAAAGTTAATCTTATTGTTAAAAAATTTCTCTTGAAATTTCTATTGAATCTATAAACTGCTGCATCAAACACGTTAAAATATAATTGAGATTGGGTTTGAAAATGTATTTTACACATATTTTACAAATACGTGTGCCAGGCTGTGAACGGCTCACGTATTTGTAAAATCTAAGTGACTCGTACAACATGGAATTCATATAAAACGGAAAAATCAACAGTGTTATAGGGGGTCGACTGTAAATATTAAGAAATTTGTCCAAAAATTAATCTAATTATATGTAAACTTACAGCGATAGAAACTTCGTCGACATCGAAATATTAAGAAATTTGTCCAAAAAATAATCTAATTATATGTAAACTTACAGCGATAGAAACTTCGTCGACATCGAAATCTTCCGAAATTACGTCAATTGTGGTGTCTCCTGTTATGTTCACTGTTGTTTCAGTTTGTTTCACTTGCTCCACGTTTTCTGAGGTATTGAAAGATGCAAAATTATTCGCATCAGAATCATTTGTACACGAAATTTCGGGTTCTGATTCCAGTTCTAAAGTATAACAATGACACGGAAAAAGAATAATCACTAAATTTTATTTCTGAGCAATACAAAATGTTAAAAACAAATAAATTTATTTTATAGATATAATAATGATAAAAACCTACTTCCATCTCTAGCAGGAGATTTAATATTAATGACAGTAGTTAAATTCCTATCCTGACATTTACATTAGAGCTATAAATTTTGTATTTGTGTTCGTGCATGTGTAAAACAGTGCTGGATGTAAGGGGAAAAAACTGAAAATATAAATATAAACAAAATGTCATAACCCAATTATAATTGATTAAAGCCAAGGATCTTTGTCGAAATTATTGGGCTACACTCTAACCCAATAACTTCAGCAAAAAATCATTTGGCTCCGATAATCGAATTTATAAACAAGGGTTTCATTAGTGCTATCAAATTTAACATATACATACAGTAAATAAAAATATTTATGTGGAAAAAAACAAAGTTATAATTATACATAAATACAGTTTATATATTTAATGACATTCAAAATTATTAGCTTTTTCATTGTTANCCAAAAATTAATCTAATTATATGTAAACTTACAGCGATAGAAACTTCGTCGACATCGAAATATTAAGAAATTTGTCCAAAAAATAATCTAATTATATGTAAACTTACAGCGATAGAAACTTCGTCGACATCGAAATCTTCCGAAATTACGTCAATTGTGGTGTCTCCTGTTATGTTCACTGTTGTTTCAGTTTGTTTCACTTGCTCCACGTTTTCTGAGGTATTGAAAGATGCAAAATTATTCGCATCAGAATCATTTGTACACGAAATTTCGGGTTCTGATTCCAGTTCTAAAGTATAACAATGACACGGAAAAAGAATAATCACTAAATTTTATTTCTGAGCAATACAAAATGTTAAAAACAAATAAATTTATTTTATATTAAATACTTGTACACAAAACGCTTTCATTTTATATTGAATTTTATTATAAATGTTTAATAAATTTAATTTGTTTCCAAATTTCTTAAAATTTTATTATTATATTTCATGAATAAACATTATGATTAGCCAGAGTTGTGGACACCCCACACAGAAGTTACGTGGTTGAAGGTCCACATATCTGGCTGTGTTTGATGAATCACGTTTACTATTTATGTTTATTTATATATTTGATATTATATAAATAGTTTTCTAGGGGTTTTATAATTAAACTTTTATTGTACAGGATTTAGATGGACTATTAGCTGTAGGGATACGGCCTTTATTTCATTAGCCCTACGAACAGTTATTTTAAAAATATAACTGTTAATAGGTATGTAATCATTAATATATTTGTTTGTGTTTTATGTATTTAGTATATATTATTAATATAAGTTTAATGGAATTTACCATTATTATGTGGATGCGTAGAAATTGATAAATCTTCAGAAGTTCCTAATGAGGAATGCATGTCCGGTTTTTTATTAGTTATTGTATCCGGAACAAAAACTTCATGTTCGGACACTTTTTTTTGCGCCTCACATTCCGACTCCGAATTACTTTGCAACATATTTGGTTGCATCGAATGTAGCGACGTTTCGGCTACAGGATACTCCGATTCATTTGTTCTTATTTGAAACGGACGAAGTTCATTTTCGTCCATATCTGCCAGTGGCCAAAATTCTGATGTATTTGTGGCCACATCATATTGCGGCACTTCTTGAAAAGGTTCATTTTAAACCACTTCCTCCTGTGACCAATAATTTGATGTTTGAAATCCTTGTAATGGCGGTTTGTATAAACCGTCTTGACTTGAATATCCATAAGCAAGCGAATTAGAGACTTGCTGATATGGAATAAATGGTGAATATAGTCCATATTCTTCTTGTGGTATGAAATACTAAAGTATAAAACAAAATTGATTAATTATAAAAATATCAAGTATTGATATTATTTTTAATTTCTAATTTAAGCAATCTTAACATCACTTGTATGATTTATTTTCTTTATTGTATGAATAATATTTACTGTATTTTAAGTAAGATAACATTGTAATTTTTCACTTACTTGATAATCATAAGTAACATAAAAACCATCTTCGTACCAGAAAATAGTTTCAACGCAATAACAATCAACATCTGTAAATAATAATTTCATAGTTATTACATGTAATTAATGGCAGTCGGTCATTTTCTCTTCTCAATTAACTCATTTAAACAAGAAAGTGCAGAATTGATCAGTATCATAGTTTACATTACAATATTTTTATTTATTTTCTAAATAAATAAAAACATTTAACGCGATGCTTAATATATGTATAAGAAGAAGTGGTAAACTTACTTATAAAACTCATTTTAAACAAAATAATAAGCAACAAATTCAATCGCATCGAATAACTTCGACAAAAAAACTCGCTTTGACAATCGCCAAAACTATAATATTATTAATTATTGTTAACGCAACAATAGACGAAATAGGTATTTTTGCGCGGCGCGTCCGACGCGAGTCACGCGCGCGATAATCAGTTAATTGAAAATTACATTATAAGCAGCGGCGGCCTTATCCATTGCGAGGCTCTGGGCGGCAGATCTTTGCGAGGCCCTTGTTCTTTGTGCAAAGTATGTGAACTGAAATAGTAGGCACTTATTAATATTAATATATACTGTACTATAAATTAAATTTATTTTATTGTTATAACTAATAGCCAAGGATAAAATATGAAGTTTTAAATATCAACTTTTTTCTACTTGGTTGTTGCGCGAGGCCCCTCCAAGAGCGAGGCACCGGGTGATTGCCCTTCTCGCCACCCCCTAAGGCCGCCACTGATTATAAGAATCCTAATATAAACGTATAGAAGAATTACCTCTATTTCGTATTACTATTTGCAAGTGATTTATTTAATTATTCGTTCGTAAAAAAAAAAAAAAAAAAAAAAAAAAAAAANTTCGTCGCGTTGCGTTTATTTTTCTTATTACTCTTGATACGTTTATTAGTCTTTATTACTATTACTTTGTGTCCACTGGGCGAAAGGAGTAAAATAAAATGCAAGTAGTAAGAAATGTTAAAGGAATGGTGTCAGGAAAGAATTTTAGACCATATTCCGTTGGCTTCTTACCTAGATATCTCGTAGATGTGATAGGATTTGAATTTGGTTTTGTATGAAACAGCTTTTATTTCTAATTTTATATCTTTAATTTCTAATTAATTTCAATTAATTTCTAATTAAATTCTAATTTATTTCTTAAATCTATTTCTATATTTGGAATCGTAAAAAGAAAATGCACTCTTTTGTTGCTTCTTTTAACCATTGAAAAAATTTTAACTGATGAAATAAAGTCTTTCTGAATAAAACGACTTAGAGTGACATGGTTTGAGAGGTAACAGTTTTTAATGTAGAGAAGCTGTTTTTCAAGACTCCTATTTCTCCCAAATAGCAAAAAAAATTTAACCAACTAACTTTTAAAAGATGTTTGTTTGTTTATTAATTTTTACTATTATCATTTGTTTATTTAATATAAAATTTAATAATTATAGTCGCTTTATGTTTTGTTCTAAAAATAGATTAAATTAATGTGTCAAAAAACTACGAAACGTCTCGGAGAACAAAAGTATCGTGTTGTCCCGACTATTAACCGGGTATAAACGCCATGTAGCTGGCCAGTTTTGGCGAGGCGCGAACCCACGACTGTATTCGGAACAAAATTGGTTGACAGAATCTTCTCAATTTTAAAACAAGAATTTATAATTTCAATTATAGGCTTTCTTGTGTGGCATCTGTAGCAGTGGCTCTGGTGGCTAGTCAGCAAAACTTTCTGCCCAATAGATTTCGAAGTTAACATTGTGCCCACAAATAGTGGCGCACTAAGGATTAAATCTTGAGGGAGCCGAATTAAACGGAAAAAACATTTTAATGCCAATTCACTAAAATTTCCACCTTACGTGACCGTTAATTCAAAAGTTGTATAGAAATAGAAATCACGACACAGTATAAATGTAAAGAAATATTAATTAGAAAACGATTTTTGGAAAATATTTTTGTATTTCTTCTCTTTTTATTTGAAGGGTGTCAAGTACAGTACCTTTGCCTCCCTGTGAGTGCACTACTGAAATATAGTATTTATGATGTTCCAAATGTTCTTGAAGAATTGTTGTGTCTACTTAATTTTTTAATGCTGCAAATTATATATACAGTTTAATGACACAGAAGTTTTTAAAGATGTCTTCCCTTGATTCGAAAATAAATATCTTATATTACACTACATATAACTATTGCTTTATTTCGTTTATATTTGCATTTTTAAGTAATATCTAATTACATTTAGAGAAATGACCCCGCTTAATGACCACATTTACAACTGATATAAATTTTCTATTATGTCTGTACGAAATGCTGCAATTAAATGTTATTTTTATCGCCATATCATAGAAATATCATGTAATTAACCCGTCAAAAACAATGTGAACTAAGTATTTTACATATTCAACATTGATTTTCAGCAATTAAACTTTTAGTAGCTATATACATTGATTATTTATTTTCATACGTTTTACTGAGGTAAATATTTTTTAAATTATTTCTTTCAAATATACTCTTCCTTTTTAATTATTTTAATTAATTATTCATTTATACTACATATTTTCTATATCATCTCTATATCGCCGCAATTACAATACGAAGGATCGTATTTCAGAATTAAACATATACAGTAGACCTCCTATAACACTGTACATAATTCCGTGTTATATGAATTTCATGTTGTACGGGTCACTTAGAGTAAAATCTAAGTGACTCGTAATCATGGAATTCATATAACACGGAATTATCTACACTGTTGTAGGGGTAGTGTACTGTATTCAATTTGAACTCCAAGCGTGCCTGAGTTGATCGTGCTACATTGCTGCTTGACCCGAACAGGTAGCTCACCTGTTTCAAGACTGCAAGAAGTGGAGTGAACCGAACGCATTGGCCAGCTCCACTACGTATTTCACATTAAACTAAACTTGCCCGATTTTGGAAACAATCGTCTATATTGGACAATGGAACCAATTGATTTAATTGGTAAAATAAAATACACACAGCGGGATGATCTAAGGCAGCGAGAGCAGTACAATTAAGAAGTAAATTCAACAGACAAGAATATATCAGATAATTTCGGACATTTTTCATCACCTTCAGTTTATAATATATTTGGCGTTGCTGCTTGCATCTTATTTACAGTAAAGTAATTTACATCATCTCTATAATATAACTTGATAAATCAAAAATAAAAATAAGTAAATAAAATGTTCACACAGAATTCGAAAATAACGTTTATTAATTTAATCAATTTAAATACATTAACTTAAATATCATGGCATGAGAGGTACGAGCGAAAGTTTCAAAGTTGGATCAACACTTGCAGACGTGTCAAATTAATTAAGCGATCACATTAAGAATTTAGGGGAAAGATCCTTTAAAAGGTCAGAAATTCAAGGAGAAAGAATGGTCGTTTGCCCCTAGCTCAGTCTGTTTATCCTCTGTGTCGATCTCCCGTTGTCTCGGACTTAATTTTCGTTCGGCCGTATTATAAAAATTTTTTGGTATTTTTAATATTAACTTTATCCAGTTTGATGTTGCATTAATAGGCGAAACCCGCGGCGACCGAGGAATCTTTCCGCAAAGCGAAATCCTAAGAATTTGATTTATTTCATGCCATGGTCGAAAATGGACGAAAAAGATATTTCTTCGAACAAATTTCGGAGATGGTCAAGCCTCGAGACGTAGAATTTAAAAAGATCGTCTATTACCTATCTACGGTCGACATTCTGCACAATGTAAATGCAGAAAATAATTTATTTATCAAATTTAAAAAAGAAAAATAATTATAAATTAAGGCTTACGGTAAAGAACTCTGCTTCTATTTATAGTATTTTAGATGCCGGTTTTTGCGTTTTTGATTGCGTTTTAATAGGGTACGTCAAGAGAATGTACACTAAGAAGAAATTTTACTACTATTTTGCACAACATACCTCTGCGAGAGCGGATTTTCGGCCATGACAAACATGAAAACTAAACATCGTCACCGACTTCAACTCGAAGATGGTTTGAGACTGAAGCTGACCAAAAACCAACCAAATTTTACAAAGTTGTGCAAAAAAAATTGTGCACATTTGTCACATTAAAATTAAAATAACCTTATGTTATTTTCATTATTATTAGAATTGTATGTTAAAAATAATAAACGTAAAAAAAAAAAATTATTCTATTTATCACTAGCTGCCTACCCACAGCTTCGCCCGCATTATATCGAATTTTCTTGTGGGAGTAAGGTATTTTCTCGCANAAGTAACAAGAAAAAAAAATTGAACTAGGTCCAACTATATTGGAATTGTACCGACACACCACTATCCACAGATCCTGTCCCACTACTGCACGACGCGGGAGCTTATCCGCTCGAGATAGTGAATCCTGAGGGTTCTCTTCTAGTCCTCAAGCCGTCCACTAGTTCTGGCTTCCCATGGCAGGATTACAGGAACACGCCACTGCTCCCGGCCGACAGTATCGCTTGGAAACTTCTATAAGTACCTATCTTTCACTTTTTTCTTTCTCCCCTTCCGTTTTCTACTTGAAAATTAATTTATTTAATTTTCTGGGACGTATGGATCGACGGTGCTTCTTATTTTCTCGTATCCGATTTTTTTATTAATCGAATTTAGTTATTGCNACTTCTATAAGTACCTATCTTTCACTTTTTTCTTTCTCCCCTTCCGTTTTCTACTTGAAAATTATTTTATTTAATTTTCTTGAACGTATGGATCGACGGTGCTTCTTATTTTCTCGTATCCGATTTTTTTATTAATCGAATTTAGTTATTGCTAGCGATGGGAGATGGCGCTGCATACTTTCTTGTCAAGCAAGGTCTATATAAGAAGGTCGGGACACGATCTCGCGATTCTACGCGGCAGCGGCTATTTTGAAACTCATCGATAGACTATACTCCACACGTAGTTCCCGCGTGAGTCGACTATTATTACGTATATAAGTACTCAAACCTTTAAACACTGGGTTATTGCGTGGCACGAAATTGTAAAAGTAAATCTACAGACGTTCGATCGTTTAGATTTCCCGCAAATAAGCGGAGGAAAGCAAAATGTAGCGTAGACATCGACGGATGGTTCACGATGCAGTTCAAAAAAGTTTATATGTGTAAAGTTTGTAACGAGTGCTTTAAACGAGTGAATACTGTTCGTAATAAAAACAGATTTTATTTGAATAACAAAATGTTTTTTCTGGAGAGTAAAAAATGTAAGGATCGGATGCTTTAAAATGTTTGTGTTACTACAGTACATTCATTTTCAAAATACTAGTAAAAATAATTTAGCCGAATTGTGCATTTGATACATTTTTCTGGTATGGATTTAAAGCGTAATAATTTAATATTTTTCTTGCATTTAAATATATCAAATATAATGCAAAATACTTAATATTTTTACGTAGTTTTTGTAGTAAACTTTAAATTTTGTTATTAATGCGGAACATGTAAAAAAAATAATGCACAAACAACATTAAATTGATATTTTTTGTTTTATTTAAAGTAAAATTGACTACAGTCGATCTCCCTATAACACTGTTGATTTTTCCGTTTTATATGAATTCCATATTGTACAAGTCACTTATATTTTACAAATACGTGAGCCATTCACAGCCCGGCACACGTATTTGAAAAATCTATGTGACTCGTACACATAGATCAAAACAGATTGAACATAGATCAAAACAGATTGAACATTGAGATAGATCAACATAGATTGAAAACAAAAAAATCAACAGTGTTATAGGGGGTCGACTGTATTTAATTGTAAAAAAGAAAATTTTAGCGTTATTGTGTTATGGCAACTAATATTTGTATTTTGTTCGAATACGTTGTATTCTATTCGAGTATTATTTGTCGATTTATTGTCGAATAATTTAATTTAAAATTTTATTTTTAGAATTTTTTGAAAGCTATTTATAAATTAAAAATATATTTACGCATCTATTACTTATTATAAAATGAGCATTACGTTGACGACGNAAAAAATTAATATCTTTTAAAGTTTTGTATTTATGTTTTATGTTTATTTATGTTTATTAGCAAATAAATCACCAAAAAATTTTGAAATTAATTTATTCAATTAAAGAAATTTAATCATGGTGTCAATGGTAACATCTCATAGCTAATAAACTTTATGACTCGATTTAGATAATTATTCTCGCTTTAATTTACGCAATGATTTCTCTTTGGTGCTGAAAATAATAAAAATAACATTTGAAAAAATTATATAAATGATTCTTATATAGAATTTACGCTAATTTTAACTGACCTTATTGTGAGTTTTCGTAAATTCTTTTGACAAAATTCGCCGATTTCGATCAAACTTGATGTCAAATGTTGGGCAAAACTTTGCAAATCTGTTTTTTCGAATGTATTAAATGATGTCAGAGTGAATATTATTTGATGTTCTTGAAGATTAAAACAGCAACTATAGCCGTCCCTCGTCATAGGTCCATATCCCACGATTATATTATATTTGGAATTAATCTAAATATAACGAAATTTTAACTAAAAAAATCAGCAAATCGCGACTTTTAACATAAATTTACATGCTTAATGCAGAGGTGTCTCCTATATATATTTTTTTAATCTCTTTCTCATTGTAGGTACAAAAAAAGAACCTTTCTAGCATGCGCTTTATGGATTTTACCACGCACACAAGGTGGGCAGTGAGGGACAGAACCTAACATATCCCGAAGAACCACCCACAAAAAACTCTTGGGATTTTTAGACCTGTCAGAATCCGATCCCAGATTCCACAGAGTGGCAGGCTGTCGCCTTAACCAATCGGCCATTCAAACACGATATTATGGTTAGAAATTGTAAATTTTTTAATGAAATCTTATTGAAAAGTTAAGTTATTATATTCATATTTTGGCAAAGAATTTAAATTTTTTGTTTATTCTTTAAATTGTGAAGTGTTAAATTCGGTTCCATTAAAAAAATACTATATTATAAGATCTTTAGCAGAAGAAAGTGTGATTTTAATTTGTTTTCAACTCGAATATTTTACAAACTTTAGAAAATAAACACTAAGTATAGTGTAATTTTTTTTCATCAAATTTTGCTAATCTAGCACGAAACAGACCTACAAAAATCTTCCAAAGATACCGTTTATAATTATTTACCTGCTTTATTTGCAGACAAAAGTTTAGATATTCTTGATACGATTTATCTCTAAATAGTGCTGGATCATACTGTCTTTTGTTGTGAGAAAATTCTTTCAAGCATAGAAGATGATTATCAGGACCTTCTCCATTAATGGTCTTTACATATACATAAAAATATATATACATTTTTAACTAGACTGTTAATATATCTTATGAACAGATATTTTACTTACTTAAATATACATTTGAATTTGTTTCTCAATGACTTTAAACATATACAGTAGACCCCTCTTTAACAGTGTAGATAATTCCGTGTTATATGAATTCCATGTTGTGCGGGTCACTTAGAGTAAAATCTAAGTGACTCGTACAACATGAAATTCATATAACACGGAATTATCTAAAGTGTTATAGGGAGTCTACTGTATTCAATTTGAACTCCAAGCGTGTCTGAGTTGATCGTGCTACAGTGCTGATTGACCCAAACAGGTAACTCACCTGTTCCAAGACTCTGCAAGAAGTGAACTGAACCCAGCAGCGTAGCGTAGTGGGGGCGGCAGGGGCGGCCCGCCCCGGGCGGCACTTTTTAGGGGGCGGCAAAATTACGTTTTAGGGGCGGCAAAATTTCACAATAAATAATAATAACATCTTGTAAGCATTTGAACCATTATATTTCATATTTTCGTTCACCTACGACTCGGACTGATTGAAATGAGCACGGAATTGTGTTACCATCCATCCGGATAGTCCGGGAATCAACTCGTCGTCCGGGGATATCGTGCGCAACTTGTTGACTTCTTTTTCTGCTTGTAAAATTTATTCGTATATATATACACCTCCAATATCTAATACAGCTAGGTCACTTGCGTTACTCCTATCGAAGTCTCCCTAGTCGCTAACTGTAACTGATTTAGAACCAGCATGCACTGCACATTATTCTTCAAATTGCAAAATGATATAGGCTACGCATGCGTCAGAAACTTCTATTCGAACAAACTTCACCTGCCGTCCGGGTCAGCGATTTTAATAAGGTGGCAACACTAGCACGGAATTTTTCATTACTTATTTTGTGACGAAACTGAATTTTAGTCTTTTAAATTGAGATACCTAAACAAGAGGGGCAAAATTTTCCTCCGCCCCGGGCGGCTGACACCCACGCTACGCCACTGAGTGAACCGGATTGCATTGGCCAGCTCCACTACGTATTTTACATAAAACTAACTGGCCCGATTTTGGAAATAATCGTCTACATTGTTCAATGGAAACAATTGATTTAATTGGTAAAATAAATTACACACAGAGTGATGATCTAAGGCTGCGAGAACAGTACAATTGAGAATTGACAGTGCAGCATGCGACCGTAAATTCAACAGACAAGAATATTGTCTTTTATAAGATTTTTTTTTGTTTAATTCTAAAAAATGGTTCAACTGTATGATCTCTCTAGTATTAATATCTATAGTATACATTAAATTATTCTTTATAAAATAATCGTCCTTTACTCTTATTCTATTATTATCTGAATTTCCAAACTTAATCATATTTAGTGTTTTAATCTAATTCTTGATCTTAAGCATAAGTCCGATGTTATAATTATTTTTTTTCATTTCATCTACCATTTTCGGTCTCACTGACCAGAATTTTTTCAGGATTAAATTTCTAGCTTTTATCGTTTCCATCATAACTTTTATTGTTCGATTATTATTAATATTTTTTAATTGTACAAGTCTCTCAATTTCTATATTATTAAGATCTAGCTGTTCGTTAATATATTTT
Source organism: Centruroides sculpturatus (assembly GCF_000671375.1). Classification (NCBI taxonomy): domain Eukaryota; kingdom Metazoa; phylum Arthropoda; class Arachnida; order Scorpiones; family Buthidae; genus Centruroides; species Centruroides sculpturatus. The sequence goes on along the minus strand of NW_019384979.1, from coordinate 796,663 downwards.
TTAATTTCTTCTATGAAATTTAACGTTTTAAATGGGTAATTGAAAATGACTATATTTTTTCTAGTAGTCTCGTTTAACATTTTATCAATTTAAAATTCGAACATACCTTTTAAGTTATTATTAGTATTGACCCTTTCTTCTAATATGTGAATCTTTTGACCAATTTTTCCCATCTCTTCTTTCACCTTAAAGTTATCTTCTTTCATAGTGTTGATTTCTGATTTTATTGTTTGAATTTCCAAATTTAAAAGAGCAAACTTCTCTTGAATTAGATTGTAAATCGATTTTAGTGTATAATTGGAATCGTCGCCACGTTGTATTTTTGGCTCAATTTCTGGCTCGAAAAAATGTCTAATCGTCGAACTTCTCTTGGATCCATAAGTATCTCTCACATCTTCATCCGATAGATATTCTTATTTTTTTCTTCTTCCATTATTTCCACGAGTTGGTTATTTTCCNTTTCTTCTAATATGTGAATCTTTTGACCAATTTTTCCCATCTCTTCTTTCACCTTAAAGTTATCTTCTTTCATAGTGTTGATTTCTGATTTTATTGTTTGAATTTCCAAATTTAAAAGAGCAAACTTCTCTTGAATTAGATTGTAAATCGATTTTAGTGTATAATTGGAATCGTCGCCACGTTGTATTTTTGGCTCAATTTCTGGCTCGAAAAAATGTCTAATCGTCGAACTTCTCTTGGATCCATAAGTATCTCTCACATCTTCATCCGATAGATATTCTTATTTTTTTCTTCTTCCATTATTTCCACGAGTTGGTTATTTTCCTTCACATCCTTGTTAATTTCCTTACGAGGTCTTTCTCGCCTTTTCTTTGCATAGCTGCTTGGTTTGACTGAAGAGGAGAACGAGGGAAAGGTTCGGGATTTAATTCGATTCCCGCAATCAGTAATAAAGTCCTTATTACTTTTACAGTTAATAATAATTCAAGACTTTTCAACTTGATTTGATACTTGTTCTTATTGCTTAATTCTTCCTTTATGAACTCATTCAAACCATTTTCGTTTACTTGATATACATTACTAATGAGAAGATTGCTCTTCTTCAATTAATGTGTATAAATAAATTACATTTTATGATGCTATATAAATAAAATAAAATTTATTATTTTTAATATTTATTCACCATTTAAAACTCTAACAGTATTATAAAGCGGCATTTATTAATTTTTTTCAACAAGCTAATTTAATAATTCATTCGAAACTTTCATTCAAAACATTAAATTTATTAAATACCTTTTTTTTACATTATAACATTACATATTTATTATTTAGTTAAAAATTCATTAAGAAACTTTACAAAATATATTGAAAACAATAAATAAACAGTAAATAAACTTTTATTTTTAATACAAATTACAATAGATGAATACATTGATAAATTAATAAATAACAAATTTTTTTTAAATACAAATTAACAATAACTTATTTAGTGAATAAATACAAATTATGATAAATTAACAGTGAAAAAATACAAATTATGATAAATTAACAGTGAATAAATACAAATTACAATAAATTAATACATTAATAAATTACAAATAATTTTTAAATGCAAATTAACAACAAACAGTAAATAAATATTTTTTTTAGAAAAACAAACGACTAATA
>NW_019384979.1:775366-794004 GCF_000671375.1 Centruroides sculpturatus | reverse complement strand
TTTTTTGAAGTTTTAAATTTTAAACTTTTTTTTGAAAGTTTTAAATTTTAAACTGTTTTTTGAAGTTTTAAATTTTAAACTTTTTTTTGAAGTTTTAAATTTTAAACTTTTTTTTGAAAGTTTTAAATTTTAAACTGTTTTTTAAACTAATTTTGCCACCATCTTGATTGTTGTTAATTGCAGATGTTAGCACTCGAAAATTAAATAAATACATATTGGTAATTCACAACAAAATAACTATATACAAGAGGCGAACGTTTCGAACTTCTGTTTTCTGTAAAAATGAAATAAACATAATTAAGATTTTTATCTAAAATATTCAAATATTTCCAAAATTTTTAAAATCTTTATTTTTATATTTTTTTTAAATACAAATATGTACGATTGAAACGTTATCATATTACTCATTGTAGAGCAGTGGCATATCTATTATGAAACTAAGTAAGCTTATGCTTTAAGTTTTCTAATTTCGTATGCAAACTACATTTTCAGTATTCCCCAACTTGAACATCTTTCGTTGCTGGTTTCAGAAAGGCCCCATAACAGTTCAAGCTGCAAAATACCAAAAATGCAGGGAATCATTGACTTTGAGGGATTAAGCAATACTGCGACATGTGATTTGTAATGTATCCAATTATATTACTGTTAACATTACATAAAGTTACTAAATAATCTTTCTATACATCCATTTATGCTGTTGCTTTCGCAGTGTCGCAAGACTACAATTCCATAATATTTTGTATTAGAGAAGAACACGAAACACATACATAATTTAGATCAGTTAACCAAGTAATTCACTAAAATTGTGTACCTTAAACACTGGTTTAGACTTATACTATCTACATCCGGATAAAACCACCGAATACTAGCAGTTGGTCGTGTTTCCGAATCGAATGTATACACAAATCAATTGATATATAGAAATTCAATCAATATTTTGGGGTGGTATGTATGACATTATCTAAGTTAGAAGTATGTTGACGGAACTGTCGAGTTTCATAGCAATTTGTCGAACGGCCTATGCGTGCATAGCGAATAAACATATTCATTTATATACACATATAAATTAAAGATACATACCTAACGTATTTTTAACAGTTTCCTAGGTGTGACAAAAAGAAAATTCAAAAGAAGTATAAAGGAACATATCAGAGCCATAAAAGAAAATAATGAAAATTCGGCAGTAGCAGAGCATTGTAATAAAGAAGGACGTGGATTTGTTTTAGATACGATTAAAATAAAGAAAAAAACATGAAACAATTTTAAAAGACAGTTATACGAACATATTTATTTAGCAGTCATGGAACAGTGTTATCAATAACAGAAGCAATAGAATGGAAAGTTTATAAAAGTAGTACGCTAAGTAAAAATGCTATTCATCGTTTGCTGTTGCAGACACAGGTATGTGAGTAAAAATAAATTCTTTCAAACGTTTCAAAACATTATATTTTTATAAATGTGTTTTATCTTTATACAGGTATTGTGATATAATGATGGGAATTCTTCTGTGTATTTATTTACATACCGAAGTAATTAACNTAAGTTTCGTATTACATATGACCAGTAAAATATGAAGATTATATTATCCATAGTTTATGTTAAAATGTTGGTTTAAAATTAATACTGCGAAAGTAATGCAAGCCTAATTACAATAAATAATCGGAAATAATGAAAAATGACATATTTAAATCTTTTAGAAAGGTTAAAAAATTTCCAATTAGGAGGACACGAGTGGTCTTCTGTAAATTTTATCAAAAACGGTTAAATATGAGAAATGATTTCAAATGCTTAACATTTACAAGTGTACATTAATCAAATTCAATGGATTATTTCAAAGTCCTTCAATAATTAAATATCTTAATTAGTCTTTTCATAACTTTGCCCATTCTTAAAGTAATATTTGAATATTTACAGTTTGATTACATGCATTATTTTTTTTAATTTTGAACATATAATTTATAACCAAAATGATTTCGTGCTGTCATTTAAAATGTACGGAATCATTGTAGACAGAGGAGAAAAAAGAAAATCTTAAATATACCAAAACACTATTTAAAGTGAGAATGACAATAAATTTATAAAGTAAAAAATATTAAAAAATATTTTCTTACTTCTTCATCATCATCTGCAATTGCTGACATCTCTTTATTCTCTTCCATTGTCTCTTTGTTCCCATTAGCTTCTGCAAAATAATCATTTAACAATTTATCTTTCGTAATTTTTATCATAATTACCATATTCAAACAAATTCATTATAAGAAATTTCACCCGGCTAATAAGTTTATATAGAAATATATATGTATAAGGCATAAGTCAGACCTGTAGAGGAAGTCAGAAAGTAGTACCATTGTGTAAACAGTGAGGTAATATAATATAATTACTATGAAAATAAATTTGAACTCAAATTTCTCTCATTGTGAAAGAACTAAAGCATAAAATATATGATACACTAAATACACTGTTTGACAAGGGTTCTATTTCTGATATTAAAATGTGTGATTCTAAACCAATTTATCATGGGAAATTCAAATCTGGAAACAGAATTTTGTTGTCAGGGATACTTTTTGTGTAACGTGTATATATATGTATATATTCACAGTTCATGGCAAACACAGACGTTATAGAGAAATATGTGTATGTTGCTGCATGCAGTAATAATCGAACGTGACAATGATGTTGCTGGCCTAATGAAGGTGCTGAACTTCACCTACAGTTCACAGGAGTGGAGACTTTTCATAGATGCATTGAAAATAAGTCTCAAGGGTGTTTTTCTCCACAATGGAAATAAAATGCCCTCTGTTCCAGTTGCTTATGCCAGCTTGACTAAAGAGAATTACAAATTCTTATGAAGGATGATAAATTCATTACAATACAATGAATACAAATGGAAAATATGTGGAGACTTCAAAGTAATTGCTATGACATTGGGAATGCAACAAGGCTACACGAAGTATGCATGTTTTCTTTGCGAGTGGGATAGTCATGACAGAAATTCTAACTAAATGTAAAAAAAATGGCCTAAGTGGAGGTGGAAAGTGGACGAAAAGAATGTGCAACATGAAAGTCTGGTAGCTCCTGAAGATATACTACTTCCACCGCTTCACATCAAACTTGGCCTAATGAAACAATTCGTAAAGGCCATGGATCCAACAGGCAGTGGATTTGCATATCTAGCTGACAAATTCCCCATCTTTCAGCTGCAAAAATAGAGGAAGGTGTATGTATGGGCCCGCAAATCAAGGAGTTGCAGAAAGATGCAAATTTTGAAGCATGTTTAACTGCCAAAGAAAAGAGAGCATGGGAGTGTTTCAAGATGGTATCAGAAAACTTCCTCGGAAGAAGAGCTACCAACTACAAAGCAATGGTGAATGACATGATCAAAGCACACCAAGATCTGGGGTGCAATATGTCTCTGAAGGTACATATGATAGACTCATCTGAACTACTTCACAGAGAGTTGTAGTGACGTATCGGATGAACATGGCAAAAGATTCCATAAAGACATTTCTACTATAGAAAGGCGTTATGAAGAGAAGTGGGTACCTTCTATGTTAGCAGATTATTGCTGGAATATCATTTGAGAGAAGAAAGATTCTCAATACAAGAGAAAAAGTGATGTGCATTACTATATGGTGGCTCATTTTTGTCAATTTTCTGTAATTGCTCATGTGAAATAAATGCTACAAAGCGAATACACTAAGATGTATATGTTATATGTTAGATCCCAACCTCCCTTAATGTGATGAACTTAATAACATCATAAAAAAGCTATTTTTTTCTTGAATTTCAGCTAATGTGTCCTGCACTATATCAGAAACATAAAGAAAAAATAAAATTGTGATTACTCATAAACTATCCCTGACAGAAAAAAACTAAAAACAGGTTTGAATTCAGTGCTCGAAGTACAACTAGGAACACAATGTATTTTTTCAGAAATAGAAAAAAAAACTTTTTTTTGCAGAACAGTGTTATTAGAAATTTTTTGACGTAAACTTTGACAGATGATAAATTAATTGTCAATTAAGTTTGATATCATAAATGAGTACACAGCAAAACAATGAATTACGTCAAAACTAACATTGTGTCTTTTGCGATCATTTCTTTGGTTTGTTCACTTCACCTGAATAATGTTCTCGGTGAATTTTTATTTAATGTGCGTTAAAATTGTTATGTAAGCAGTAACAAAAATCATAATTTAGTAACTTAATTAATATTAAGTTACTAAGTTTAAAGATATTTTAACACGGTGAGTTTAACATTAAATCATTTCTTAATAACTTATAAACAAATTATATTATGAATCGGAAAATTTTTTATAATCTCTTTGTGACCTCACCTTCATCCATTACTTTTACTTTTTCAGTTGATGACGATGGTTGTTCGTTCGTACTCAGTTTTTCATTTGCAGCCTGTAAAAAGTGAAAAATTCTGATTGCTCATTTGATAATCTTACAGTATTCGTAGTGTTTTTTTTTTATTAACTCAGACAATATTTATTTAATAATACATAAGATTGTAGATTGTTGAAATGGAGTTTTCAGTTTTAAATTTTGAAATGATAAGAATTATTAAATTAGTTTCAATTAAGTTGTAACTTACGGAAGAAGACGAATGTGTTTTTCTCTTGTCTTCAGCAAGTTTTTTGCGGTCTCGTTCCGCTGAAGCTCTCATTTCCATAGCATACACTATGTCTCTAACAGAATCCCGACCCACTAGAGCTCTCAGTTCTTCTAACTCTCTAATAGTATCTACCATAATTTTATTTTCTGGATCAGGTGTTAAACGTTCATCACTATCATGAACTGTCGTTTGAATGTTATCATCTAGACAATAAAAGTAAACGCAATAAACAGAAATTCGTAAAACTTTCTTCTCCTGAATTCAAAAATTATATACGAATTTGAGGAAGAGAAACAAAGCAAATGACAAACAGTTTACACCAAATAAACAGATGAAATTGTTATTTTAAAAAAATATTTTGGAACTTTATTCTAAAGCAAACCCATAGAAACATATAATAAAATTTAAAAAAACCAATTGATTTCTATTTAAAAATTTTTAAATTTAAACGTGATATATCAGCATAAATATTGCATTGTGATTTGACATTATTAATTGTGTAAACAGTGAGGTAATATAATATAATTACTATGAAAATAAATTTAAACTCAAATCTCTCTCATTGTGAAAGAATTAAAGCATTAAAAATATAATACACTAAATATTAATACAAAAATCTGCGTACGTTCCACGAATTGTCTGTGTTTTAATTGGACTTGAATACGGGTGCAGATTACGACTTCGACTTCTATTAAATAAACGAGTTTCGATAATAATAATCACACCGACTTTATATAAAAGAAATTACATTTAAGTTTCGTATTACATATGACAAGAATTCGAATTTAGTTCTTCATTTTTCAGTTCTACAAACGTTTATTGTACATTTGTATATTATCTGTCTGCATCAGACACTCAAAGAATCAAGAGAAAGTTTTACTTTAAAAATACGGATGAGTTGTATACAATATTGTAAGTGCTAGTAACGTGTAAAATTTTCATAAAGACCGATTCTCCACCAGACGTGATGGGTGAGCCACTTCCATTTTTCACCCCTTCCACCTTTAACCATTAAAATTGAATAGCCTCGATTCCCTTATATTCAAGTTACCGTGCAGATTTCGGTTTATAATGTTTACTTTCCCGAGATATTAAACGTAATAAACGTGGTCACACACATATTTCGGGAATTACTTTTTTCACTATTTTGTGTGTGTATGTGTCAAAATACGACGATTCCAAAAACACTAAAAGTCAAATGTTTCACGATTAAATTTTTATAGCAGCCGAAAAATTAAATTACTTTAATTATATTGCTTATGTGTTAAAATTGCAGAAAATTTAAAGATTATTAGAAATTTCTTGATGTATACTTTGACGGATGATGAATTAATTGTCAATTAAATTTGATATCAGAAATGAGTACACAGCAAAACAATGAATTACGTCAAAATTAACAACATTGTGTCTTTTGCGATCATTTCACTCCACCTGAATAATGTTTTCGGTGAATTTTTATTTAATATACGTTAAAGTTGTTATTTAAGCAGTAACAAAAATCATTATCAAAAGTGTTTTTGATGAAATAAATGGAATCTTTCTAGAAATAAACATTTTGAAATTAATTTTTTCTATTTTTAGTTGTTTCCAATATAATAAACTACGACATGCAACACACCCGAAAGACTGCAGATGTATAATTAATATTAAGTTACTAAATTTAAAGAGATTTTAACACGACGAGTTTAACATTAAATCATTTTTTAATAATTTTTAAACAAATTATTTTATGAATCGGAAAATTTTTTATAATCTCTTTGTGACCTCACCTTCATCCATTACTTTTACTTTTTCAGTTGATGACGATGGTTGTTCGTTCGAACTCAGTTTTTCATTTGCAGCCTGTAAAAAGTGAAAAATTCTGATTGCTCATTTGATAATCTTACAGTATTCGTAGTGTTTTTTTATTAACTTAGAAAATATTTATTTAATAATACATAAGATTGTAGATTGTTGAAATGGGTTTTTCAGTTTTAAATTTTGAAATGATAGAATTATTAAATTAGTTTCAATTAAGTTGTAACTTACGGAAGAAGACGAATGTGTTTTTCTCTTGTCTTCAGCAAGTTTTTTGCGGTCTCGTTCCGCTGAAGCTCTCATTTCCATAGCATACACTATGTCTCTAACAGAATCCCGACCCACTAGAGCTCTCAGTTCTTCTAACTCTCTAATAGTATCTACCATAATTTTATTTTCTGGATCAGGTGTTAAACGTTCATCACTATCATGAACTGTCGTTTGAATGTTATCATCTAGACAATAAAAGTAAACGCAATAAACAGAAATTCGTAAAACTTTCTTCTCCTGAATTCAAAAATTATATACGAATTTGAGGAAGAGAAACAAAGCAAATGACAAACAGTTTACACCAAATAAACAGATGAAATTGTTATTTTAAAAAAATATTTTGGAACTTTATTCTAAAGCAAACCCATAAAAACATAAAATAAAATTAAAAAAAAAACAATTGATTTCTATTTAAAAATTTTTAAATTTAAACGTGATATATCAGCATAAATATTGCATTGTGATTTGACATTATTAATTGTGTAAAAAGTGTAAATTGTTTCAATCATAAAGTCAACTGAAAATGTAATATAACTGAAGAGTTATTTTCAGTCGAAGTAAATGAACTGATATTTATTAAAATATACTCGAAAACTTACTTTATTTTAATTAATAGAATTTAATAAAAAGTCTGAGTAAAATGTGTTTTAAATTTTCACTTTGTAGATTAACTTCAAAAATGTAAATAATCAAGCGTTCGTTTATATTACAGTTGCGACAACTTTTTATCAGATTATTTTAAACTAGCAGACCCCGCCAAGCCTTGTTGTGGCTCAAAATGTATCTATTATAAATGTATAACACTTCCCCCGTGGGGAGGGGGAAATTTTTCAAAAAATTTTTTCTTAGTGTACATTCTCTTGANAAAAAACCGCATTTAAAATAGTATAAATAGAAGCAGAGTTCTTTACGGTAAGCCTTACGGGGAAGGCTTACCGTAAAGAACTGTCCATCCCCCATGTTTAACGGAATAATATACAGCCTATGTCCATCCTGAAGTTCCATTCTAAATATTGGTGAAAAAATTTTTGAAATCGGATGAGTAGTTTTGGAGATTACCCGCTACATCCTAACTAACATACATACAAACATTACCTCTTTATTATATTAGTATAGATTAACAAGAGATTTTAATCTTATTTTTCAATATCTTATTTTATTGTAAATATGTTCTTGTAATTTTTGTTTGCTACTTTTTATTCGTCTTAATGAAACCGAATATTTAAATATTAGAAATGATGCGGAAATAAAATAATTAGTTGTTATTCATTTGCAGAAAATACGTTTAATACTCTAATTATCTCCAGCAGAAAATGAATGCAAAGTTAAATATCGTTTCACCGTATAACATGATTTTTTTTGGGATTTCTAAACATCCCGTAGAAAATTACTGTTAATTGAATGTCTTTATATTCATTGCGACACACGTTATTAAAGAGTTAATATAATTATACGATAAAAAGAATTGAACTTACTTAAAGAATTCATTTTATAACGTAAACTTTCGTATTCTCCGAACAATTTTCTCCGAACAATTAATTCTCTTCGACAATCGCCGAAAAACTATTCTTTATATTTATTGTTTAAGCAACACGGAATGATAATCGCAGCGCGTGCTTAGAATTACTAATGTCGATCAATTCAATTTTGGTTTTTTTTTTTTTTGGTGGGTAACTACAAAGTAATACGCGTGCGATTATAAATGAGGATATAAGTTTTTCACTTTTCGGTCCTTCGACCAATTGCTACGGAACTCGGTACATACTTTTAAATTCTTCTAACGTACATCATGTCGTACATTTCACCCCAAAATATCGATTGGATTTCTATAATTCAATTGATTTTTGTTTACATTTTATTTTCTGGATTACTCGTAGCGCCATTTACTGATAGAAATTTAACAAAATAATCAACTACATATAATTCTTACCAAATGGGAAATAATTCTATAAAATATATATTATATTCACCAAATTACTGCCACAATAATTTAACGTGAAATAGATGCGCTAATACGCAATTACTGAAACAGATAGTACATAGCAGTCGCCTGCGTGCAGTGTAGTAGTGTTTTGCCCCTGTACATCGTACCTTTTCCGTTAGGAATAGAGCCGTGCCGGTTATGTATCTAATATCGTTTGGGGGAAATTTTTTCTATTGAAATAACGTGAATTGCGGTACAAATTATAAGTTCGTATATAGGTAATCTGGATTTTTTTTGTTACGATTTCCATGTCTAATCTCGACTATCATCTGTATAATTCTGTTCTTCGAATTAAGGAAGGTCAGACACGAACGGACGTCCGGAAATTTATAGCTCTACAGTTTTTTTCAATTTACAGTTCAATAAGTATACTTCAGTAACCGAGTGAACCAAATCACCGAACACAGTTAGTCGACCGTAGATTCGGGATATAACAACGGACTGGCCAAATAGAGTTCTCGGGATTTTCTTCGCGTTAGTAACACTTAAATTGGGGCCAACTTCAAATAAACTTCATTCCGGGATGCATCCTTCCTCGCACATCACTCACGTGTCGAGTTGCCGTAACCAAATAAACAAATTAATTCTAACCAGCGACTATTTATTGTGATATCGTCATGATGCTGGGCTGCAACTTTTCGTCGCAATGTTTTCAATTCTTTTACTGGTGATCTTGCCCCTGTACATCATACTTTTCCTGTTAGCAATAAAGTCGTTCCAAAGAAATATTGAATCGGAAACGTTTTCGCAATGATATATAGTAACCGTTTTAATTCTTTTAAAAAATAATAGAATTCTGGAAATCGAATCATCAGTTAAACGGGACACAAAAGTCAATATTAGATCAGTCAATTTCTAATAGTTGCTGAAGAATAGATACAAGCATTCGTTCCATGGATCGTTGCGAAGATTTTTAATGGTTATTTTCTCTAACGAATTAAAAATCAAGAACGAGTCATCTTCTGAATCGTTCTTGAAATATAAATGGCGTATAGAAAAGAGCTCAAGAAGGCGAATATTTTGACAATAACGTCCAATCAAATAGATGTTCACGTATTGAAAATTATTTAGTTTCATTTCTACCACGTGGTTTCCTTATAAACTCAACAGCTGAACAACTCCTTCTTTAAATGTATATTTTCTGTTATCCTTATCAATAGTCACGGATAATCGATTTAATTTGTGAAATGGCAGCAATATAATGATGTCTGCATCGTTAATTGAAACTTTATACAAAGAAAAAGACTTGACGAAAGGTACAGTCAGAAGAATCCCCACAGTTTCCAGATCATCAGTTGAAAAAATAAATAAATTTGTTAGATATAACCGATTTTTAAAATTTCTTTGTACCTAAAGATGTAACGTAGCAATTCGTTTATTTTTTTTCTACATTTATCTTTGTTATTGGAAGAAATTCGAAGACGTACGAAAGTCCCTTTGGTGTCACAGCTGTGTCGATTACTTTTAAAAGTTTGAGATATTTGCAATGAGCTCATTTCTCGTTTGTCGAGTTGGGAGTAGTTCGTGCACTGAGGCACCACTGTATATATTTCTAGCGTTGATATTTTAAATTAAGAATAATTTTGTAAAGGTCGCTTTTCATAAAATCTTTTTCCTGTTATCACGTTTCCTATTATGGATAAATTTTTTAGTACTTTAATTAAATTGGTTTAATTAACTCCAAGCATGAAGTTTCTGCTGCTTATAACTGTAATTATTTTTGTATTAATTCATATTTCGTATGAAGAAACTACGGATGAATTTTGCTGTAAGTAGGATGGATCATGATGATGATAATTTATAGCTACAAAACGAGCAATTATTTATTGTGACATCGTCACAATGTCGGGCTGCAATTTTTAATCATATTTTTAATTAATTTAATTCAAAATTTATGCTCTTCACCTGAAATTAGTAGTGATTTGCCCCTGTACAGTACATCATACTTTTCCTTTAACAATAGAGTCGTCTGTCTAACACCTTTCGGCGGAAAAGTTTTGAATTGACGTAAAGTAACTTTCGGAAGTTGTTATATAGTTAATCGGGCCTCCTGCCCTTAAGGTTTCCATATCTTGTCTTGGATTTCATCTGCCTAACTCTTTTCTAAAGACGGGCGGCAGTGGGAATTTATACGTTATAAAAAATGAAACAATGAATACTTTTCCCAATTTAACACATAATATGAGACAACATGTCTACAATTATGGTATTCTTCAAGCACATTTTTAGAATTAAAGGCCTTTGAAATGTACTGCAATTAACGTTGCTTTGGTTCTCTTTGTTTTATTGAAAAAACTATATTTTTAACTATACAAAGTAGGCATATACTAGTTTTATACATTCTCAGTCAAACATTTTATTATTTTCTTCTTTTATTTGCATATTGCTTCTGTAAACAGTGGTACCGCAAATATAACCAAGAGTGCTACCATCAAATTTTCATTTTCCAAATGTACAGATATAAATTTAAGGATATGTGGCACCATCTATTTCCCATGACTAGTTAATCTACAAATTTTAAATTTATCTGTACATTTTTTATGTTCCTTGCAGAAATTATCACATTAAGTAATTCTTATCATTTACGTGATTTTAAATAACTGAATCGGAAGGCAAGATATTTCATGCAAAAGCCCACTGTACACCTATGTAACTTACTGTGTATTTGCATTTTAATTGTTGAATAATGTCAGTTTTTTATAGGTGACGTTATCGTTTCGTTACGTCATTGCTTATAACATCAAAGTTGACGGGAATTTTTCCTCTGCAGCGATTTTGCTAAATTGTACGATAATAGGCCTACAGTAACATATAAGTGGACTATTTTCATGCCGTCCTTATCCCGAACAGTTTGTAGATATCTATCCTTTGCGAATGTTCTATCATAACACAACACAAGACCCTCTGTTCTATCTGTAAGGAGATAGCCCGATGTAGTAAGCACAGGATTGTAAGGAGTGAGGAAATTGTAGGCGTTTAGAGGAATCCTACAATTTCCTCACTCCTTAGAAATGAAAAGAACGCCATCGAGAGAAAATAGTGCTTCGGCCGAAACAACTTGAAAGATTAGAAATGTACAAAGCCTTCGTAGTTAACTTCGAGGAAACAGATTCTATTTTGTCAGGCTGAAGAGCATATAAAAAGTTATAAGTGAAGGTTTCCTCTTCCAATTGTCAGACTAGTGATATCTATCACGTCTTTCTTAATTATGGATAATTAACAGAGACCGAGATTAAAACAGTTCTCTTTATTTCGCCTATTTCGGATTGGTCCCTATTCGCGCTCATGGCTTCAGTGTCTCCAACATAACGAACAAAAGGTTAGTTCGTCTTAATATACTTTTGTTATCCACAATGATGGATATAGTGCACAATTTGTACACATCTTAATGGTGTAGTTTCTACATATCAGTCCTTGCACTTACTGGCATGTAAATTTTGATGGGAAAATGCCTTTTTTTTCAATTATTAACTCCTTTTTACCTTTCAGAAGGATTTTAACTTCGATATTCTGCTTCATAACACGACAAAGATCAAAATTTAGTTTTTATCGTAAATATTTTCACAAACAAACGATAACTACGAGCAATCGTCTATTGTGACATAGTCACAATGCCGGACTGCAATTCTTAATCATATTTTGAAATCATTTAATTCAAAATATCTCAAGCTAGTAGTGGCTTGCCCCTGTACGTCACACTGTTCCGTTAACAATAGTCATCTGTTAACTGACGTTTCGAATTGAAAAAAACGACACTTTCGGTTTGAATCGGAAGATCGTATATAGTCAGTTGGGGTCTCCCTTCTCTAAAGTTTCCACATCTGGTCTCGGATTTTATATAATTCCGTTCTCGAGGTTAAGACATGCGGACGTACGACAATGACTAAATTAGGAAATAAATGTAGCATTCCTCCCAAAGCAAAATTGTCGCGTTGTAAGTAAAAAAAAATCTCAGCGGTCAGGAAATAAAACATCATGGAACGAGAGATACGGGCGAAAGTTTCAAAGTTGGATCAACACTTGCGGACGTGTCAAATTGATTAAGCGATCACATTAAGAATTTAGGGGAGAGATCCTTTAAAAAGTCAGAAATTCAAGGAGAAAGAATGATCGTTTCCCCCTAGCTCAGTCTGTTTATCCTCTGTGTCGATTTCCCCGTTGTCTCGGACTTAATTTTCGTTCGGCCGTATTATAAAGGTTTTTCGGTATTTTTAATATTAACTTTATCCAGTTTGATTAATAGGCCTACGCGAAACCCGCAACCCCGACGGCGACCGAGGAATCCTTCCGAAAAGCAAAATAATATTGGGCGAAATCCTAAGAATTTGATTTATTTCATGCCATGGTCGAAAATGGACGAAAAAGATATTTATTCGAACGAATTTCGGAGATGGTCAAGCCTCGAGACGTAGAATTTAAAAAGATCGTCTTTTACCTCTCCACGGTCGACATTCTGCACCATGTAAATGCAGAAGATAATTTATTTATCAAATTTAAAAAAGAAAAATAATTATAAATTAATTAATTGAAAAAAATTTTAAAAATTTATTTTTTTTAAAAATTCTAATTTTTACGAAATTCGAACATTGTTGACGCGTTTTTTAACGTTTGTTCGAAATACGTCACACATGACGAATCGCAGTTCGATTGTGTTTCTCGTTGTGATCGGACGTGCTTTTCTTTCGCTCTTCGATTGCGTGTTGTTTTTTTGCGATTTAAAGACTTTTACAGAGAAGATTGAAGATTTTTTAGGTAAATCTTAGTCCGTATTGATCCTAGACGTAAGAATTTATTTAATATTACTTGGAGAATCGGTCCCAGAAGACATCTCGGCACATCGTTCGATGGTCGACCGTTTGCGCATTGGATTCGAATCTTTTAGATTTAAAAAGGCGGCTGCGGTGAGCAATTTGCTTTTACTCGGAAGAATTTAAGCATTAATGTAAGCTTTTGTTTTCAATGGACTAATTGCAAATTTTCTTTTTTACAGGATGAAGACGTTGGTGCGTTGTTGGAGGCGGTTCCGGCGGTGGCGCCGGAGGGAGAGAGTTTCTCGGACGACGCGGAACGAGTCTGTCGTTCCGTGCCATTGGAGGAGCGGGTGTTCGACGAGCGACAGGCAACGGGTGAAGAAGACCTTAGCCAAGTACGCGTGGCGTGGCATTCTCCCGGAGTCGGGAAGATGCGACGCTACACTCTGGGTCCAGTGCGCTTGGCCGAGGTCTTCGGGGGGTCATCCGGCCACAGACCTTGCTGTGGAGGATGTTGAAAGTGACAGCTCGTCCGAGCTGACACTTTCTGTTTGGTCGCGTTCTGCCCGTTCGTCCTCGACGGCGACGCCACCGCCGAAGTCGAGGGACCGTGCTGTCGTGGTTTTGTTGCTGCGGACGGCTGCGGTTGCCTTGGCCTAGGCGGTGATCTTCTTCGATTTCCTCTTCTTCACCGAATGCGACTTTCTTACCGGATTCGACACTTTTCACCCGGACATGACATCTTTTAACGGACGTGACCTCTTTTACCCGGACGTGACCCACGGACTTGACACGTTTCTTCACCGGACGCGACATTCGGCCGACCTTTCTTCCCAAACAGCTGTTATGAGGATTGAGCTTCCGGTTAGGGTTCGTTAGGTTAGCCTAGGCTAGGTCAGGTCCTTCGCTTTTCTTATATCACTGTTCGGGAAGAAAGCTGTCTGATTAAGGTAATAATCTTGACCTTAAGTAATAAATGAATAAACTTCTCGTTTTCTCACTGTCTTTGTGTTTTGTAGGAATATTTGGGAGGGAGAAGAATCTCCGTCCCCAACTTTACCACGAAGAGAACCAAGTGGCCATTTATCGTACAAGTGAATATTTTCCGATGGTAAGAACTCTTTCGTTTCATTTCTTAACACATCTTATTCTCGTATCGTAATTTACTGCTTTCTGTTTATAGACATGCCGAAGATGTTTTTCGATCACACACATACACACACACGCACGGACATAACACTACTGTGCACGAAGATATACACCGTTTAACCTTTACTCGAATTCTCGCACTCACGCACTTACACGTCAAGTGCCTCGTTCGTAATTCGACACAATGAAACAACCCGAACATAAGCTTTCCACAAATCCAATCCCTGGATCCTCGTCCCGGGAAGTGGAAACGCCAATTTTAAAGATTAAAAGGTTTTAAATTGGCGGCCGAAGGGGCTCTGGTAATCACACATCTTGCATCGATTAAATGGAATTTCAGACATTAGCATCAATAATCGTTTGGTAATGAATTGGGAAGGTGACGAATCCTGTACCAAGTATTAAACATTGTTTTTCCCACTATGTTTTGTTTTTGTGGCTTTTTTTAAACCCTCTGAACACATCTGAAATTTCCCTAAAATTAACAGAGTTTTCCCTTAATAGCGTTGCTCCACATATCAAAAAAAATTATCAGTATTTCGACAATCCAGAAAAAACAGATTTTCACGTTAGGACGTAGGCGCTAGGGCACAACGGTGGTTTTCTGTGTTAGCACTTTGTTAGGACTGATGTTTTAGGACTAACACAGTTTGAGTTAAAACACACAGTTTAGCAAAAGCATCGTGTGATAACAATTGTATATTTATGTAATAAACGGTCATATCTGTATTATGTACTGTACATCCAGCAGGTGCGCAGCTTTATGCCTTTTAAGTGTCATGGCGGAAGCGCGTTCAATTCGCTTCAAAGATGGCGGCCCGATTCGGGGTCTGGTAGTCATATGTCAACGGTCATATGCTGGGAATAACCGTACAGAATGGCAAAATACGACTATTAAGGCTTACGGTAAAGAACTCTGCTTCTATTTATACTATTTTAGATGCGGGTTTTTGCGTTTTTGATTGCGTTTTAATAGGGTACGTCAACAGAATGTACACTAAGTAGGGATTTTTCGATATTGCCCCGCGGGGGAGAGGAACAGAATTAAAGCTTACCGTGAAGAACTTGGCTTCTATTATATTATTTTAAATGCGGGTTTTTGCGTTTTTGATTGCGTTTTAATAGGGTACGTCAACAGAATGTACACAAAGAAGAAATTTTTCGAAAAATTTCCCCCTCCCCACGGGGGAAGTGTTATACATTTATAAGAGATACATTTTGAGCCACAACAACGCGTGGCGGGGTCTGCTAGTATGCAATATAAATCAATATAATACAGTAGATTCTCGTTCATCCGAACTCGTGTAATTCGAATTTTTTCTTCATTGGAACTGAACACTAACTCCAATCTGATTCCTTTTTAATCTATATACAGTATATAAAAATGAATGTATGTGTGTGTGTCTGTTTGTCTTTCATACATTACCACACCGTTTATCCGATTACCGTAAAACTTTGGGAAGTTGTTTAATACACTCCCGCGAAGGTTTCGGGCATTTATCCTACGATAGATGGCGCGCGTTTACACGAGCATTCGAGCACTGTGTGTTCGATCGATTTCAAATTGTGAAGACCATTTCCCCCCTTCAAAAAATATTTCTATATATGCATTTGTGAACTGTTATTTACGATATTTGTAATAATTTTTGTTTAATCACTTTATTTCAACTTTTTTTTTTGCTAATTATGTATTCGCTCGAACTTCGTTAAAACCTTAACTGTACCCCGAACAACAACCGAAGTTGTAGGAAGAAATTCGCGTATTTTACCGATCTAGGTATCCCCCTTTTCCAAATTTTAATATCGACTCAAAATAATTTAAAAAGACAAATTACAATAAAACGGTTTATTATCCAACTATCAGAAATTTCACAACATGCCAAGGAAGAGAGGAAGGAGCAATTAAATAATTAAAATTATAAAGGATTAAAAAATATATATATAAATGGGGAATATCGCACTTCTGACAATCGCTGCGAGTGTGTGGGCTAAATTTGGAGAATCCGTGCTTCTCGCATGGACAACTGTATGTGGCCGGCTCACGCGTCGGAAAACCTTCCGATTTATTCGTGTACGCACCAGACGGAAAAACAAAAAATATCGTGTATCCACAAGCACTCCAATAAATAAATAGAATTGAAACGACACTTTGAAATGTTTTCCCGATGAAAATGAATAATAATAATAAGTTTCAATAAAAATGATAAAATGTAAATTGAATTTTATCATAACGAGTTTGGTTGAATTTCGTTTCTTCTGAGATGGCAGCAATGCGCGACAAATAAGCTAGTTAATTTATAAAAATGTTTGCTCTGAGCTCCTATTTGGAGTTTGTGTAATGCAAAAATGCATGTGAATATAGAAAATTTTAAGAAGTATATCCAAATTTCTTCTCTAATTTTGCATTTTAAAACTAAATAAATCTATCGTTTGTATCACGGGTTCCCAACCTATGGGTGGCGACGGATTTTTTGTGAGGTCGCCAACTTATGCAGTAAACTAAAAAAAATTTCACTATAATGCAATACAGTATTTATTTTTAATGGTGTCTTGAAGTTTAAATAATTTCATATATTTTTTAAAAATTAAAATAAGTGTAATCTGGGTATGCTATTCTGTCACAGTTGGTTGAAACATGTGTTGAGAGTTTTGAGAGGAATAAATTAAATGTTGAGAATGGCGATAGGTAAAATTGAATTATTTCATATTAAAAACACTGGGTCTGTAAGACCCATGCGACTCAAGTAAGGGCCCCATTCCTAGCGACTTACGGATGGTTAAATTATTAAACATAATTTAAAATAAAATTATATTAAAAAACTAATTTCGTTGTTTTTTTAATTACCTTAATGCCTTTTTTCAATGCCTTGTATCGGGGTCGCGGGTCAATTGGCTTTTATAAAAAGGGGTCGCCACCCGAAAGAGGTTGGGAATCTTTGCTCTATATCAATTGTTTCCAATTAGTGGTACGCGTATCCCTGGGGGTGCGCAAAATTGCATGAAGGAATACGCGCGGCAATCTAAAATCGGTCGATTTAAAATTTAAATGCATGAGATGAAGCAATCAAAAAAATAATGGGTGGACCATCAAAAATTCGGCAATTTTCAACATGATGTGGAATGCATAAATTCGTTTATTTATAATTAAAAATATTCTCTAAATTTCATTTTAAAAAAAATGCATTTGTGATAATACCTAAATTCTTACGCAAGAAACAAAAATTATACAATTAACATTATTATCATGTCAGCGAAGCAACAATAAAATATTTAGTACCATTTTGCAAAACATACCTCTGCGAGAGCGGATTTTCGGCCATAAGAAACATGAAAACTAAACATTGTCACCGACTTCAACTCGAAGATGATTTGAGACTGAAGCTGACCAAAAACCAACCAAATTTTACAAAGTTGTGCAAAGAAAATTGCGCACATTTGTCACATTAAAATTAAATAACCTTATGTTATTTTCATTATTATTAGAAGTGTATTTTAAAAGTAATAAATGTAAAAAAAAACTTATTCTATTTATCATTAGCTGTCTACCCACAGCTTTGCCCTATGAGGATGCTTATACCAGATAGTAACAGTTAAAAAATAACAAAAATCACCATTTTGGTTACCACCATAAATATAATAGAAAATAGGGTCATAATGCTGCTTTCTAAAAAAAATGTTTCTTCTTTGAAATTAAGTTCTCCATAGCAATTATGTGCTTATCATAAAGGAACATTTTCATTGATGAAAAAAGTAATTTTATTTCCTATTTTTTAAAGGAAATGCATTTCAGGCTATATGCCCCTCATCAGTCCGTATTATATATAGTATAGGTTCATATAATGCGGATTCGTATGAGGGCTGTTCGAAAAGTTCGCTGCCTTGCCTATATGCGGCACTACCATCAATTTAATTTTTGGCGGGAATAATTCAGTCATCCTTGCTAAAGATACGATACCAATTTCCACTTGATTTGTCATAAAGTTTTGCCACGACAGCTTA
This sequence comes from Centruroides sculpturatus, assembly GCF_000671375.1. Classification (NCBI taxonomy): domain Eukaryota; kingdom Metazoa; phylum Arthropoda; class Arachnida; order Scorpiones; family Buthidae; genus Centruroides; species Centruroides sculpturatus. The sequence goes on along the minus strand of NW_019384979.1, from coordinate 775,434 downwards.
GCAGATAGTCAGTGTGCACATGCTTTGTCAAAAATGGAGAAGACGGAGACTCGTGCGGTCATAAAATA
>NW_019384979.1:770506-774831 GCF_000671375.1 Centruroides sculpturatus | reverse complement strand
TTAATTAATTATTATAAAATGGCCAAAAGCTTAATTTTGAGGCTGGTGGTGTGTTTTTAATAAGAAAAATTTGTAAATGCTAATAATAAGGAGGAAAATCGTAATTCATTCCGACTCTATTCGAGATACGACACACGATATCTCCGTTTATTTCCCCAACCCGTTCACCTTTAAACAAGAAAATTAAACAGCATCAACCCCCTAATACAAAACCTCCCTGCAAAATATCAAAAATTTTCGATAAAAAGCACAGAAGTTATTAAACTTCAAACAAGGTGAACAAAGTCGTGCCCCACACTTACACACACACTAACACTAACAGAAAATATTCCGAATTTTTTCGACGTTTTAAGGTGTCCTAAATCCAAAAATGTATAAATATTGGAGGTGAGATTGTTATTTTTTTTTTTTTTGACCGATCGCCATACATTTCCTCTGTTATATATAACTGCTGAGAAAATAAACATTACAGTATTTAAAATGTTTGCTCTAATACTCAAATTATTACTGTAGTGCCTTGCCCCTGTACATCATACTTTTCCTTGTATACAGGTGTTGTGCCGGTCGTCTATCTAACACATTTCCCGGATAAATTTTTGACAGTGGGAATTTATAGGTCTACAGTTTATTTTTTCAAATTACAGTTTAATCGCTACAGTTAACTCTTGAATAATGAAAACAAATTATTTATCATATCGTTCATAATTTGTATCAAACATCATTAATATTTAGTGACCCATGACCCTTTCTTGTTTAGAAACAGAAATGAATGACATAGTAGAAATACAGTCGACCCCCCTATAACACTGTTGATAATTCCGTTTTATATGAATTCCATGTTGTATGAATCACTTAGATTTTACAAATACTTGTGCCGAGCTGTGAACGGCTCACGTATTTGTAAAATCTAAGTGACTCATACAACATGGAATTCATATAAAACGGAATTATCAACACTGTTATAGTGGGGTCGACTGTATTCGTATTTTGTTCGAATACGTTGTATTCTATTCGAGTATTATTTGTCAATTTATTGTCGAATAATTTAATTTAAAATTTTATTTTTGGAATTTTTTGAAAGCTATTTATAAATTAAAAATATATTTACGCATCTATTACTTATTATAAAATGAGCATTACGTTGACGACGTTTATTAATAATACTATTGAATTTCGTCTTAATTTTATAGCCGATCGTGCTTTAAAAAAATTATTATAAGTTTGTTATATTATATTATTATATTCTTTATTATACTTTAATTTTTTATTGATGTTATTGCATCGCTTTACGAAGTGCCTATATATTTAATTGCGTTAGTTTTAGCACCTATTTAATTAATTTCAATCGCCACGGCGAATGATACGGATGATTGTTTCTTTTAAGCTGTTTGATGAAAACGTTACGTAAAATTGGGATTGCGTAATCATCCTAAATTATTATTATATTTTTGACTGGAAATCACTGGATTTACGCAATTTTAGTTTAATTAATGTCGTATAAAACTGTTCGTACGAGTTTGCTTAAAACACGCGACTCGAAAAGCCCCAAAATGGCGGCTTAAGAAGTAGGTCACGCGTTTCCCGACCTTCTTATATAGACCNCATAAAATGTTTTTGCTGGAGAGAAAAAAAAAATGTAAGGATCTGATGCTTTAAAATGTTTGTGTGTTGGTACATTCATTTTCAAAATACTAGTAAAAATAATTTAGCCGAATTGTGCATTTGATACATTTTTCTGGTATGGTTAAATCCATACCAGAAAAATTTTTCTCGCATTTAAATATATCAAATATAATGCAAAATACTTAATATTTTTACTGTAGTTTTTGTAGTAAACTTTAAATTTTATTAATGCGGAACATGTAAACTAAAAAATTATGCACAAACAACATTAAATTGATATTTTTTGTTTTATTTAAAGTAAAATTGACTATTTAATTGTAAAAAAGAGAATTTTAGCATTATTTTGTTACGGCAACAAATACAAGTCGACCCCCCTATAACACTGTTGATAATTCCGTTTTATATGAATTCCATGTTGTATGAATCACTTAGATTTTACAAATACTTGTGCCGAGCTGTGAACGGCTCACGTATTTGTAAAATCTAAGTGACTCATACAACATGGAATTCATATAAAACGGAATTATCAACACTGTTATAGTGGGGTCGACTGTATTCGTATTTTGTTCGAATACGTTGTATTCTATTCGAGTATTATTTGTCAATTTATTGTCGAATAATTTAATTTAAAATTTTATTTTTGGAATTTTTTGAAAGCTATTTATAAATTAAAAATATATTTACGCATCTATTACTTATTATAAAATGAGCATTACGTTGACGACGTTTATTAATAATACTATTGAATTTCGTCTTAATTTTATAGCCGATCGTGCTTTAAAAAAATTATTATAAGTTTGTTATATTATATTATTATATTCTTTATTATACTTTAATTTTTTATTGATGTTATTGCATCGCTTTACGAAGTGCCTATATATTTAATTGCGTTAGTTTTAGCACCTATTTAATTAATTTCAATCGCCACGGCGAATGATACGGATGATTGTTTCTTTTAAGCTGTTTGATGAAAACGTTACGTAAAATTGGGATTGCGTAATCATCCTAAATTATTATTATNGTGGCGTTTTTTCTAGCTTTTTAATCTTGTTGTTCGTTACTGTTACTATCTTTTCGTCTACGATATCACATTCCGTTTTCTTAATATAATCTTTAATGGCTTCATTATATCTTCCTCTTTTCATAATCACCATTTGTTTAGTTTTGTCAGCTTTTGTTAACACCAACTGATTTTTTGTTAGCCAATCTTTTGTATATTTTATATTTAACTTTTCTCTACAAAGCACCTCGTGTCTTTCCTTTTTTCTGAAAACCATCTTCCATCTAAAATAATCTCTTTCTACTTCATTAAGACCGGCCATACCTCTTTCCATTTCAGCCATTGTAGTTTCCCAATCGTTCTTGTTATTTGGAACGTAACTGGGTCCATTCTTTAACACCATCTCCACATTTTTTGGTACCTTAATCTGGTCCCATAGAATATAAGGTGGTACATTGCTTTTTCGCTCCATGGGAGTTTGTTGCTTTAAAATCCACCTTATTTTTTTGAAATATTTCTTTTCAAGGGTATTTGTTACCCTGTCCGTTAGTCTTACTACCTTATCATTGATTTCTTTTAACAATTGCGGATCTTTTTGATATATTGTATCTTCCAACTCAATACACTCCTTTAAAATTCTATATCTTTTGTTTTTTACAAGCTTAATAGATTTACGTAAACATGTCTCTTGGAATCTTCTTTTTAACATATAGCATTCTACCGGGATGCTAATCCTGTGTATGGACATTGGAAATACTTTCTTTTCAGCACATTCCTTAAGGAAATTCAACTTGCAGTTAGTCTTAACCAGCTTCAAAGCAATCTTTCTATATACCTTATAATAACTGGCCGGTGCCGCCATTGCAACTATTCTCACTTCCTCAGCCGTATCTTTACAAATATAAACAAAACACCAAACTCTTGCTGAGCTTATTATTCCTTTAATTTCAAACGTTTTCAGCCCAATTTCAATAGGCCATCTTCAAGAACTATTCGAATACAACTTTCGAATAACTTTTAAATTTATTAAATTCATGGAGGACATTGTATTATACAAAAGATATGTAGATGACGTGTTGATAATTTGGAAGGATAACCGAAGAATTGAGGAATTTTTAAGTAGGATAAATAACAATAAGCATGGGTTAAAACTTAAGCTTGAACAAAAAAGCCATACAAATATCCATTTTTTAGATATTAACATAAGATTCAAACAAGGATATGTACAAACGGCAGTGTATCTAAAACCCACACATGCTCCACTATATATCCCGGCATGGTCTAATGATCCGATTAAATACAAAATGTCTTCGTTTAGGTCGCTTATTAAAAGAGCATTCTTATATTGCACCAACGTACAAGATAGAATTAGCGAGATTAACAGAATCAAGAATATTGCAAAAAGTTTAGGATACAAAACATCTACAATTAATGGTTTGGTCAAAGGTTACAAGCAAGGGACAAACAAACGGAATAAGCCAAAAGATAGGTTTAATAAATTTACATACAACAGGAATGTAGAAGGAATAATGGAAGAGTTGTGTAAATATAAGAGCACAAGATCTATTTATAAAAGAGCGCCGAACATCTACAAGTTACTAAGGAATGATAAGGACAAGATAGGAATGAAGGAAAAAGCTGGGGTTTATAGAATTCCTTTTGAAAATCAACAATTAGGAGTAGAAAAAGATTATGTGGGCGT
>NW_019384979.1:714712-770104 GCF_000671375.1 Centruroides sculpturatus | reverse complement strand
GAAATCCGACGAGAGCGCACTACATGACCTCACTCATACGCCGATTGCCAACGACTGACGCTTCCTGCAGGCGGGAAAAAATTCAGGGCTGTGCATGACTGTCCCCTCCACAACTCCACCGAAGAAGGCCTCTCTCGCATCATTGGTTTACGCGGAAAATAAAAAGGTCCGATACTTTTTGAACAGACCTTGTATATTTGATATTATATAAATAGTTTTCTAGGGGTTTTATAATTAAACTTTTATTGTACAGGATTTAGATGGACTATTAGCTGTAGGGATACGGCCTTTATTTCATTAGCCCTACGAACAGTTATTTTAAAAATATAACTGTTAATAGGTATGTAATCATTAATATATTTGTTTGTGTTTTATGTATTTAGTATATATTATTAATATAAGTTTAATGGAATTTACCATTATTATGTGGATGCGTAGAAATTGATAAATCTTCAGAAGTTCCTAATGAGGAATGCATGTCCGGTTTTTTATTAGTTATTGTATCCGGAACAAAAACTTCATGTTCGGACACTTTTTTTTGCGCCTCACATTCCGACTCCGAATTACTTTGCAACATATTTGGTTGCATCGAATGTAGCGACGTTTCGGCTACAGGATACTCCGATTCATTTGTTCTTATTTGAAACGGACGAAGTTCATTTTCGTCCATATCTGCCAGTGGCCAAAATTCTGATGTATTTGTGGCCACATCATATTGCGGCACTTCTTGAAAAGGTTCATTTTAAACCACTTCCTCCTGTGACCAATAATTTGATGTTTGAAATCCTTGTAATGGCGGTTTGTATAAACCGTCTTGACTTGAATATCCATAAGCAAGCGAATTAGAGACTTGCTGATATGGAATAAATGGTGAATATAGTCCATATTCTTCTTGTGGTATGAAATACTAAAGTATAAAACAAAATTGATTAATTATAAAAATATCAAGTATTGATATTATTTTTAATTTCTAATTTAAGCAATCTTAACATCACTTGTATGATTTATTTTCTTTATTGTATTAATAATATTTACTGTATTTTAAGTAAGATAACATTGTAATTTTTCACTTACTTGATAATCATAAGTAACATAAAAACCATCTTCGTACCAGAAAATAGTTTCAATGCAATAACAATCAACATCTGTAAATAATAATTTCATAATTATTACATTTAATTAATGGCAGTCGGTCATTTTCTCTTCTCAATTAACTCATTGAAATAAGAAAGTGCAGAATTAGGAGGAGGAAAGGTTTAAAAAATACCGTGTTTCCCCGAAAATAAGACATCCACAGAAAATAAGACCTAGCGCATTTTTCAGAGCAAAAATTAATATATGACACTGCCTTATTTTCGGGGAAACACGGTAGCTAANTGGGAATTTTTTTGTTCAATAATAAATGTGAATTCTTCTTCCTGGAAAAAATAAGACATTCCCTGAAAATAAGACCTAGCGCACTTTTCAGAGCAAAAATTAATATAGGACACTGCCTTATTTTCGGGGAAACACGGTAGCTAAGAAAGCATTTAGAGTGGTGTGAATACACAGTCTTGATATACAATGCAGAATTTAAAGATAACGCAATATACAACAATAAATGCCATTCTGGCCAGACGAATGAATACAATAACTAACTATCGATGAAGTAGCAGCAGAAAATATATACATATTAATTACCAAACTGTACATATTAATTAACAAGCTGACAACAAGCAATTACAACGATGATTCACAATTGAACACAAGTAATGTGATGACACAGTTGTATTAATGACAAGCATTATCCAATTCATGTTGGTGGTTTGGTTGTGTTGTTTTACTTCAACAAGTCCCATGTCCTAACAAAATTTGAGAAGATCTTGTAGGTTTCCTTGTTCGCACACAGTGAGCTGAGTTCCGCAGGCCATGTCAGACCAGTATCTGTCTGCGTTACTAGTCTACTAAAAGTAGTCTGAGTAAACGAGTAAGAATTCTTACAGTAGGTGGAGTCAGAACTACTGATATATCGTCCAGTATCGTCACAAGGCCTGACTAAGTCAAAATTCTGCGTTACTGAACACAGGTCTGGTTGTATTAAAAAAAAAATTCGAATCCCTGGATCGCCATTGTGAGCCTGGTAGAACCCACAATGGATATGGATAACACGCGCTAGATCAGTGGTTCTCGTGTCGCGGATCCCTGAAACCACCACAACATGATGGACCGCGACCCTCACAGAGTTCGGAAACGGCTCTAGATGACCATACGCCAAAAATGTAAAAAGGACTAAATTAAAATTATGATATCTATGGTGGTTTCATCAAAATTTCTACCGAAACATAATCTATTCTTACATTTGGACTGATTGATGTTTTAATTTTAAAACCAAATCTAAGAAAAAAGAAAGAAAAAAAACTGTAAACCAGTAATTTTAATACAGTATTTAAATAAAAATTTTAATTCCAATATTTAAAATTAATGCAGGTGGCGTGCCATATCACAATCAGCTAAACGGTATGTTATAAAGCGGCTTAATTTAAAATTTAGCGTAAAATCTAGAGTTTTTTTTTTCTTTTCATATTAACTGAATTTCTTCTGTTTACGAATTTGTGTTTTTAACTCATTTGACATTCTGTTTAACTGAAGAATATAGACGTAAATACTTGTAATCCTTAGTCACGTGGCATCGTAAGGAAGCTGCCATGTTTAAAATTTGACTGTCAGTTTCAAACCTTTTTAACTTCAATTTTAGGACTTTCTGATATATTTTATTCATTTGATATAGGTTTTTATCATCGTGTAATGAGTTTGCTAATAATTAATTCAAAATAATTCCATTGTTTTTAATATCAATATGAATACAGAAGCTTGATACAGTAATTACATATCCATGTATCTACCCATAAATTTACTAAGTAAGCACTCCACATATGTTTATCAGATACACATTTTTAACTATTGCATGATTGCCATCACTTAATGTAGCTAGCTGAAAATGATTTTCTAACATGATTCAGAATGTATGCACCTACTTAAAAATCAGCTATGATAAGGTGATCAATCATCCTCCTTTTGTAAGTTTTGTCCTCCCTTGAAAGTGTCCTCCTACATGTCCTTCTTTTTGATATTTGAAGACTAATCTGTAAATCTCCGTATTTGATCAGTGCCGAACTGATCCGTTGCGTGTGATGTGATATGATGTTTTTGTATTTAACATGACGATTCATCAAGGCTGTGTACAGTGCGACGAGATACAATTATGAGACACATGCTCTTCGCACGGGAGACCTAGAGAGAGAGGGAGCGCAAATGGCTTTGTTTGCTTCTTGTCAAAACATGACATGGTACCTATGCATGCAGTAGAGATTATTATAGTGTATTATTGTTGCAATGAATAAAATGTTTTTTATTTATGATATTTTTTCTATCAATTTATTAGTGTCCTCCTTTTCATTGTAAAAAAGTTGGTCACCTTAGCTATGATATATAAAAGTAGAGATAGATTTTAATTTGAAAGCTCTGTATTAAAATAAAAGAAAATCAAATGTAATAATCATCTGGTGTAATAAATATTATAAGACATTCTTTGATATATGTGCCTTCCTATATTTGGAAGTTATGCTACAAGAAAGCAAGATGGCATTAGTTATTTTCCCATAAAATACTTCCCATATGTAAATTTTAGCATTTTCCACTTTTATTCTTACTTATACAGGGTGGACCGAAACTTAGTTAATCCACATATTTTTTATGAGCAGTCTTAAAATATATTTCAGTTAGTTAACTTTTGCACCAGCCTTTATACTATTTGCCAAGTTAAAAATAGTCGTAAGCAAAGAATAAAATGAGTTTCAGTTCAAATTTTCCTTGAATGAAAGAAAAATTAATTCTGTAATTATTCAAAAGATCATTTTGCAAATGTATGGTTCTTTAAATAACAGATATTTTGTTCTGAAAGCTTTGTAGTACTCAATAATTTACTAATTTGTGTTTCAGATATTGGAATATTATGATGCCACTCTCAATTGATAAATCTTCCTTAACAGTTGGAATTTTTACCGGATTGAGTGTTGGGATATTGCTAGGATGGGTCCTTAGAAAAAAGCTGAGGGTGCCAGTAACGAATTTAGGAAGTGCTATAATCCAAGAAGTAAGTATCAATAAGAGCCGGATATAAATGCAAGCTAAACAATTTGTAGTTTAGGACCTCCATCTGTTAGTCTATGTCTTAGGGATTTTTATGCATTAAAGTTCAGGGTCAAGATAACTCTAAATCTGGCCCTAAGTTTACTATTTAATCATACTAAGTTTACTAATTACATTATTATTTTTTAATAGAGTTTTAACGAATTTGGGCCATGTGAATGCAAGCTAGTTCTTGTTGTCAGGAATGATCTGAAAATGGGAAAAGGCAAAGTGGCTGCCCAGGTAATTAATGAAAGCTTTTTTTTGGGGTGTTGATCTGAAAAGCTTACTTGAAACAGGGTAGACTTTGCAATTCCATGAGTCATTTGTACTTGTTACTGCCTTGCTATGCATTACAAAAACACAGATCTGAAACGTTTATTTACATTAGTAACATTATAACTATGATGAATCAGTTAGGTGCCACTGGTTCATGGCATCACCAAGTCTACTCCTTCAGTAAATTTTTCATTCTGAACATAGTGCTAAAACAGTATACCAATACTATGTAGTACATTAATTATTTCTTCTTCATTAATATATGACATAATTAAAATAATTTCTTTCATTACAGTGTTCTCATGCTTCTGTTATAGCCTACAGGCAGCTGCAAAAGAAAGATCCTGACACATTAAGGATGTGGGAACTTTCTGGTCAGAGGAAAGTGGTGGTGAAAATTGATAATGAAAGTTTAATGTAAGTACTGATAATCATTTAAATAATTTAAATCCTGTGGAAGATAAAATTCCATGTTCAACTCCATCACTGACTACTAGATAAACAAATTAGTTATAAATTTTATAATTAAAAGGATTGGAATATATCTAAGTGGTCAATCAATTTTTTAATTACAAAAACTTGCAAAGATGCTGCATTAGATATTCGTAAAAGAAAATAGTTCTTAGTTGTAGCTTCCGCAAATCTTGAACCAGTGTATTCTATGATAAATCCAAAAATATGAATGAAAGGACAAATCTGATTGTCATAGATAAATTTCACAATATTTTGTCTGCAAAGATTGGATTCATTATCATCTTTTTGGACTGTTTTTTTATAGGGAAAAGTTTCTTCAAAAGATCTGTGAAAGTTAATCTTTTCAGACATTGAAAGAGGTGAGATGCTCACTGGCCATCTCTCCAAGAGCCATAAAAATGCAGTAGAAACTTTCTAATCCAAATCCTGGTAATCTGAAATTTCAGCTGATGCAAACAGCCAAAAAATAATTTAAATTGCTCTCTTGCTATCCAAACAAAATACATGGCCATTGTGCTTGCTTTATGCCACTTAGAATACATGATGCCACCTCAAAATAAATTTTAAAATTTTATTGTTGGAATAGAAATGAAAATTAGTCTCCTATCTCCTCCTCCTCACAGTCACAATTACTCACAGAATGAAGTTGAAAACCCCTGCACACTTGAACTGACTTCTCAGTTCATATTTGCAGGGATTTTCAGTTTCCAGTTGGTTCTTGAAAAACACTGTTGGTGATCTTGATGTAATACATCTGCAATTACAATCTATATCTATACTAATATTATAAAGAGGTAAAGTTTGTAAGTTTGGATGTAGGAGGTAATCTCCGAAACTACTCATCCGATTTCAAAAATTCTTTCACCAATATTTAGAATGGAACTTTATGGTGGACATACGCTGTATATTATTCCGTTAAACATTCATATAAATTAAAAGATATCATCTAGGATTAAGGCTTTTATGTCGCTAACTCCGCGAGTATGACAACCTAAGTTTGCTTTTCTGTGAACTAAAGCAGATCATCTTCTTTCTATCTATATAAATAAAAATGTAATGTTTGTTTGTTCCTACCAATTCCTTTGAAATTTTGACACAACATTGCATTCGAATACGCACGTGTTTTTATATAATATATATGTTGAAATTCCCCCCACTGGTAGGGAGATGGACAGGATTAAGGCTTACCATGAAGAACTTGGCTTCTATTATACTATTTTAGATGTGGTTTTTGCGTTTTTGATTGAGTTTTAATAGGGTACATCAATAGAATGTACTACACTAAGAATGGATTTTTCAAAAAATTCCCCCCACGGGGGAAGTGTTATACATTTATAATAGATACATTTTGAGCCACAACAATGCATGGTGGGGTCTGCTAGTATATTCATAAACCCAAAATTAAGATAAAAATACATTAAGAAATTTGTATAATCCAAATAGTTTGGATTAGGAAGGGGCTCTACTGCAAATTAATAAATAATTATGGATTTTTATCATTTACCAAAAGCAACTCTTATTTATATTGCTTTAGTATCATGATTTTTATGTAAATTACTAAATTTTGGGGGTTTTCTGTGTCTGGGTCTGGATGTAATGGCTCTTCTGACCATCCTTGCATCCATATTCTTTATAGACCTATTTAGATTAGACTTCTTCCTCAATGGAACAGATCTATCTATAAGTTGCAGTTATTTGTAGCAAAGAATTTTACTATTCTGATGATTCATTATTACAGATTGTGAAACATTATACAGAAGTGTCATTCTAAAGCATTGTTTATCTAGGAGGCTGTAGTTACATGATGTTTCATATTTGATCGGTTCTGTAGGTCCGAGTTGGCGGCAAAAGCGAGATCCGAGGGCCTGTTGACAAGTCTGGTGTGTGATGCTGGAAGAACTCAAATAGCTGCAGGAAGCAAGACTGTTTTAGGAGTTGGACCAGGTATGTTAATTTTTGCTTTTTATGTTGTATAACTAGTTATTTTTTTGTTTGGAGTTTTCGGGGTGGCAGACAAAATAAAAATATGTTGTTTACTTATTGCAGCATGAGTATTGCTGCAATAAGTAAACAAGTACAAGATATCTAGGTATTGCCAGTCTCACAGTCTTGCAAATGATTCACTTTATTTTTATTGGATTTTATTAAAAATTCAATAAAAATAAACATAAAGATATTTAAATATAGGAGTAATAAAATTTATAAGGTTATAGATGGTGGGGAGAATTCACCCATCACCAAAACCTGAAAGGCCTGTTGTGTCATCTGTGTTATATCTGTTTCTCCATCCATCTGATGATACACGGGGGCAGTCTCAGCCTCTTCAAATGCATCTACAGTCACCATACAATGCAGAATCCCAACAAGGTAGCTGCCTTGTCTACAGTTAAAGTCTTGGGACTGCCAGCATTCATGGAAAATCGAGGCAGTCATAGCCTAGACTTGAGCCTGTGCCTCTTCTAGAGTGGCAAGCCAAAGCTAAGCTGCCTTGACCATGTTTGCTATATGGTATGCTAAAATGATGCTAATTAAGTCAATTAATTTGTTAATTAAATAATTAATTCACATTACTTGCAAGTGACTCACTGCTAATAAAGCAATAGAATCCCAAATGTATCTTGATTAACTGACTCTTGGGCCACGCTGTAGTGGTTTTTTTATACGCAAGTTCATAAACATTTTTAATAATGGGAACGATAAAGCTACACCAACTACCATATAATACTTGGCTATATATCAGCAATCATAATTACAGTATTAACCGATATTATATGGCAGTTAGTGTAGCTTTATTGTAATGTATCATGTTTTATTAAGATGTTTATATTAATAATGGGAACAATTTGAAGCTACTGGAAGAGATTTTGTCTGTCTGATAACAAAATTCTAAAATTGTTCTGATAATAATTTTAGAACATGTTATCAGAAAGTGTGAGAAATAACTATTCAGGAGGGACTTTAGTTACAATTTCCTTATGCCATCTGAACAGCACTCTGTTAGCTGTTGTCTAACTTTCATCTGTATTAAATCAATTAGAATACAATGTGCAACCTTTATTCACACGCAACTCCTAAATTTGGATGTTGACTGTGCAACTCTTTAAACATCTGCAACTTCAGATTGCTTTGTGTTCTGAATGCTAAAATAGTAAATTGCTCAGGTTGTATGTTAAAATTCCTATTCCTAATGTAAGATAATGCCAGACAAACTCAATTATTAAGTGCAGTTTTTACTCCATACTCCAGTTAATTTAAACTTTGAGCAGTGTTGAAGAATACAAACTTACTTTATGTTTATTTTTACAGAAATTATTGTTTTAGATCAGGAATGTGCACTTATAAAATCGGATGGCTGATATAAAGACTGGAAACAGATTTTCAGCCAGGTGATTATGCATACAGAAAATTTGTCAAAGACAAAACTTTAAATGCAGATGACTATTGCCATCTATAGTAAAATGGAGCCTTTGATACACAAAATACTTTTGTGTTGGTACTTTGTTCCACTTGAACGATGATGGGTTTAGGAAGTAATTTTATTAAAAAATTGCCAGAAAAGAATGGCCAGAAAGTTATTTTGAAACTAAAATACACACAGATTTAACATGGCATTGATTCCAAAATGACAATTAAGTGATTGAGAACACTATACGTCTACAGTGACCAAACTGCAACTCACAGGACATGATTCTTGTAGCCTTAACTGCAACTCTCATATACTTATACAGTCTTTATATAAATTTGATACATACAAAACTATTACATATGTGTATGCAGTAAGTTTTCTGACTGTCATCTAATGTGGTTTACATGAAAACTGAAAGACCCTCACCTTGAAAAAGCAACCAAAACCTAAAGGTACAGTAAATTTGGAATGTCAAATGTTTAACAAGCTGGTTATAATATACCAGTAAAGTAACAGTGATAATTACAGTAATTCAATAAGATAAATAAACACCTTTCTCTATTCCAGCACAACGTTTAATGCGTTAATTAAACGCATTAAACGTTGTGCTGGAATAGAGAAAGGTGTTTATTTATCTTATTTAATTAATTCCAGTAAGAATTTATTTATTTATAGTAATTCATATAATATACAGAAGATACGGTTCTTGCTTATTTCTGATAGCCAATACATGGCTCATATCACAAGATTTGGCCACTCCTGCTATATACAGTAGGTGATTGAATTTCACATCTTGTGCCCCTGATTTTAATACACAACATTGAAGTACCTTACATCCATCTTGTCATATGTAACTGATATTTTCTTAGTTTCCAATATATTTTAACATATCATAACAAAGATTATTGGTCAAATGTTTCCAGATATGTCCACTGTTAAATTGCTTAGCTTTTGCATTTTGCATTTTTAAGTTGTGCCATAGTTTATGCCTGCTTTTTGAACTTGACTGACCCTTCAAGAAAGAAGAAAATTGTAAATCTATGAGTCTAAAACCTTGTTACAAGCCAATAAAAATCCAGTTTGTTAAGAATGTGATTCAAACATATAAAATAGAATCAATATTTGAGTATTGGGACCCCATACAATGAAATTTTTGCATTCTATTCATGCTTAACATTATAAGTAGAAATATTCTTATGAAAGTTCACTATCAAACCCTCCACCCTTTGATAATCTATATTCATTTTCTCTTTTATTCCATGTGAATACAGATGATTAAGATAAACAAACACTATGGATCCATGCTGATAACATACTGTATCAGTAAAATAATGTCGATGCAAAGTTGTAACCACAACCTCATATTGATATCCTTTTACTGATACAGTATGTTATCAGCGTTCAGATTGGGACATCAGGGGACATCTTGACAATGCATTCAAAAGAGCCCATAAACTGTATACAATTTTGTAATCACTTTCTGAATGGATTCTCAAAAAATGGCTTGATAACAAGAAATTTATGATCACAGAAAAATTTCAGAGAATTAGCTATTAAATTTGTTAACTTAAATTTTAAGGAGTAAAAAACTGCTGACCAACTTAATGAGGTTTTATCCTATTATGAAATTGTACATTTGTGAGATTGTTTTTGGATTATAAATAATTATTAATTTATCTTTTGTTTTACAGGACCTGAAAATCTAGTAGACAAAGTGACTGGCCATCTAAAATTGTATTAAAATGTATTTTTTAAATAAATTAAAGTGTTTTTTATATAAAATATTACAAATAATAGTTTTATAACTTTAAACATCTCATTTTCTGTTTTTGCTTTTTATATTATTACCATTTTTCACTGGAATTGCAAGTTAGGATGGAGAAATGAAGCAGTATTTCAGAGCTTATATTAATCAGACAAGCTCCCAAAATTGTAGATTAGATGACTTTTCTGTACTTTGTCACTGTGAGACTAGAGCATACTACCACAGAGCAATGTCTACCGAAACACAGACAGCCAGCCTCAAATTGGGAAGACATTTGTAGATTGTCAATGTATTTATTTGTGTAAATTGACAACATATTCTAAAAAATTCAATCTGCAGAGTGAACAGTAAGAATCTGTTTAACACATTTGCATTTGCCTGCATTTTTTCTTTGATTTTTCTCATCAGAGTGTTTGTTTGATAAAGAATGCGGTGTATCTTCTCTTGATTGTGAGGCAAATGTGCACTTTGGAACAATTGCCAAAATCAAAGATTGCTTCCATAAAACTGAACACAGGTGATGGACTGTCGGGAATATTTTGTCTGTTCCTTCAGACTATGAACAATTCATGTAATGATTCTAGAACTAGAAGAGCTGACTCATAAGACTTAAAGTTATGACAATTACTTTGTGAACGCTCAACAACATATAAACTAACTTAATGAAATGATAACGCCAGATTCGTCAGACCATAACTTGGCTAATTAAATATAGGAGATATGAAGTAATTTGGACTAAAGATGGGCAATTAAGTTATCATCTTTGATCTTTTCTTCCAGAATACTCTTAAATTAATTAATCTGGAGCAGAACTTAAATCTGCTTACTGTGCAAATGCATTGCCAATTATGCTGTCTGGACCTCTGATCTTCACTTCCAGACCAATTAGTATAGAAGATATAATCATACATTGAATATATATTCGACATGATTGCATTGTCCGTCAAATACACATTATAGCAGTAGATCAAGGAATCAAAAATCTTGATGTTAGAGATGCATTTTGTAAACTTATTTGACCTTTAGCTTCTCAGACATCTTCCTCAAATTGTCAAGCCTTAAAGATATCTTCAGTTTGGAAAATAGGTGAAAGTTTGGAATTATGACATCATAAATCCTTTTCTTGTAAAAGAAAAAACAATCACTTTAAAATATTTTGTCTGGAAATGAAAAATCCTGACACCATAATGTTTTCAGCCAAGACTTGACCATTTTTGGCATCAAACATTACTTTTATAATTTATTCTATTTTGTTTGTATGCTTGATTCAGAATATGACCTAAATTAGGCTGAAAATAGTGGAGTGTTTTTTTAGCATAATTTTAAAAATTTTGTATTTTGAACAAGGTTTTTATTGTGAGAAGTCAGAATTTGAAGTTGTAAATAAGCTTACACTATGTATAAAATAAAAGAGAGTGATATATAATGATAACTTAAATCATATTAATTTGGTTAAAGTTGGTGTTTCATATTTTTGTATGAATCTTTGACAATAAATTACCATTGTTTGAGACCACAATAGTTTTTCATATAACAAAAATAAAAATTTAAGTAAAGGGCATGTCTGTGCCAAAATATAATGTAAACTAGTAACTGTAATATTAATGCTTCAGAATGTGCTTTAATATACAGTGTGTTCCCCTCAAACTTATCTAGTTTTAAATCGTTCTGTAGCATCCATTTATCCAGATATGAATAAAATCTGTTGGAGAATGTTGGTCAACACTCCAACTTTCACATGTGTAGCCACTGTTGCATGATGACAATTTGGACCTCCATTATGGCATGGTATAGATTGTAGAGGCTCATTTCTTGGTCCACTTGATTGTCTGACGTTATCTCTCTGAACTTTTTTCTTTGTGGATATGTCAAAGATCATGTGTATGCTACAAAAGTTCCAGACAGGAGAGTTTCACATATAAGAATGCAGATGTCATTAATGGCATGAATTCTAACATGCTGGCTTGAATGTGGACTGAAATCAAGTACAGGCCAGATATAAGTCAGGAGCATATGTAGAAGTATGCTGATTTAATGTAGTAACTAACTATTTCAGATGCACTTTCTCTTACCATTGTCTACAGTGCTATACTCGCATTTCTTTTCTCAAAATTAATTCACAAACCTAGGTACGTTCAAGGGGGAAACACTGTACTATACATAAAAAAGTAATTTAATTAAAAATACAAGAAAAAAATTGATCAGAACAACAAGTTTCTCCAAATAAAAAAAATGAGATGTTATATAAAAAGGGATACAGCAAGTAGTCAGAAGAAGCCTTCCTGGTTGCAGATGTATTGACAGAAAGTGATCTCTTATATTTGCTATCTAGGTGACTTCTTGCTCTCTACTCACTGCTTATCTACTTAATCAGTGTGTATGTCTGTCAATAATCAGGACAAGACAGATGCTGCCATGCAAATAAACAGAACTACCATATATCTCGGCAGATAAGACATGGTATAAATTTTTGTCAAAGTTTTAGCATATATCTGTCCTATAAGATGACACCCAAATTATCAATGGCCTATGAATTTAGTTTAGATCATCGATCATCATTTGAATAATAATAATACTGTATAGCATATACAGAATTATGTCCTATTTGTAATTTTTTGAATGAACAAATTTTATTTTCTTGCATCTGGCAGCACTTCCTTGTGATTGTTGCAAACATTGGCACTGATTTGACATTCGGGTAATGACCTTGACTATTCACAAAAATGTCGTATGGACTATTCTATTTTGTACACATACCCTACTCTCTTCTAGTAAATAATTACGGTTTGTCTGTCTTTTTATTATGGTTTTAATTTATATAAATTTCAATCTAACTTTTTTTTGTATCTGTCGTATAAGACAACCCCAGATTTTGGGGACCTTTTTTTATGATTCAACTGTTGTCTTATCTGCCGAGATATACGGTAATTATTTTGAAATTTTTTTGTGGAACTTTCAGGAAAATAATGTTTCATATTGTTTTACTGAAAGTTTCTTTTTTATCATAATAATGGAAATTAAAATGGAATGTAATTTAATGGAAAATAATGATGTATTTTATAATGTTTTCTTATGGTATAGCAAGGTAAAGGAACATAATAAAGGTCTATTTGTTTAAGGCAGTGCAACATATGGCAATCTGCCAAGGGGGATGATTTTTATGGGAAACTGGCCCCTATTTAGGTGTTACTAACAAAGAAAACCTGGAAAATTCCACATGGCCAGCCCATTGGCAAAGCACAAACCCTTCTTATGGTAGGACTTGGTTTCAAATTATTCTTCCTGTATTCTTATTTCTGCAGTTTCTCCACGAAATGTTCTTGTAATTTGCCATTGACGACAATGCACATTTTTTTTTGTGTGTAATCAATTATTTTCTGTAAATCTAACTAAAATATTTGGGAGGATTATGTTCTTGTATAGTGATTTATATTTTTTTATTAAGGACAAGGTATATAGATGTGTTGGGACCCATAATCTCAGGAAAGCTGTGGTGAGAGTCTGACATTGTTTTCGTATTATCTGTTGATAAATTTTGGTTCTTTAGTTGAAAGAGTGAAACATTTTGAAATTAAAACTTAATAAGGAGCCCATAGATTCCATTTAAAATATGACAATGCACGAAGGACACAAAATCAGATCACATGATGGTATGTTAATTTGAACATAACAAACCTCTCATATATTTATTTTTATACAAAGTTTAGAAAAACAAATATCTTGTAACAGTGTAATTATCAAAATAAAATTAATAATTTAAAAATACTAATTAATTTTTAATCAACTTTTCTTCAAATTCTTCACATGTATGATAACATCATTAAATTCTGAAGAGAGATCGTGAAAAGGAGACTCGTTTAATTTCTCAGATACTGTTTCTAAGTAGGGATGACCTGCAATAAAATAAAATTTGGAAATTAATGTCAGCATTTTCTTTATTAAGTGTAAATATGATTAAAATAAATTATTAATATGGACTCAAAGTAGAATATACATATGCAGGGTGCATAGTAAAGTTCTTATGCACGCACATAACCTACAAATGCAAATAGCTACAGTTATGAATGTGATGTATAGTAAAGCAATTATGTGCTACAAGCAGAGACCACTTGCAGCAACCCTAATAGAAATGCTAACTTCTAAATTTTACTATCTCAAAATGATGCACATACAGAAAAAAAGTCTATTATAAAACTATGGAGTGTGACTGACTTAGTACAAAAGAACACCCTGCATACATAAATAGAAAGTGTAAAATGCTAATTTGTCAGTGTTTGATTCTTGCCAATACTACTAATGTTACAAAGCAGTAAATTGTGAGAAATAGAGACAGAATAGGAAATACACATTTATGTCTGGGAGAGAACTTCTCATTGCTCATTGAAACAATTTGCCAGATCTATGTCTAACATGCAGTTTCCATTCCCATGTTTTGTGTGTGCGATGCTCACTTTTGAAAATGCTTACAAATGATGGCAGTCAATAATCCCCTCTAGTCAGTGTTTCCCAAAGTGGTACCCAAATGGTCTTCAGAGTATGTGATGGTTTTTGGCTATGTACAGTACCCGTACTATTAACACACAGAATCATTACTATGAAAAAGTGTAGTAACAAATTATTTTAATGTATATTTGGATAATTTGCAAAATAACTTTTGTTGACAAGAACACACTTCAATAATACTTACGAAAATCTGAGGAGGAATATAAAACTTTGGGAAACACTTCTATTCACTCTTGATATGCAAATAAGTGATATTTGTCAAAAATTTTTAAAAAGTCATACAAAGGGAGAAGTTTATTTAGTTAATAAGGACTTTAAAAAGATTCTAATTACTATACTCGCTCTACATTTACTTGAATATTAAGAATGAATAGAGGATTATAAATGATTGGACTGCAATTCCTTAATCTCAAGAAGGGAGTTAGATGAGAGGTGAGACTAGATGTGGAAAGCTTAAGGGCAGGAGGTTCCAGTTTGAACCGGAAGTCATGTTATTTCAATTCAAAAATTTTCTCCAGAATGGAGTTAGATGACCAGCATAACTGTATTGTTAACAGGAAAAGTATGATGTACAGGGGCAAGACACTACTAAAAACAAGTGTACATATTTTAAATTAAATAAATTAAAAATTGCAGCCTGGCATTGTGATAATGTCACAATAAATAATTACTCATTTGTCATCAATTGTGTATAGCCATTCCATAGTTTAGAGAACTGGAGTTCCAATTTGAGAGCTGACATACAGATGTACTGTACAGTACATAGATCTACATGGGATTTTAGAGAGTTTTTTAGAATATAATGAGTAAAGAAGGTCAAGATTACCAATATGTTTCCTATATTAAAAGAATTAATATTAATTTTTACTTTTATGAAATTCTCTCTCTCTTTAAATATTAGAATTTCCTTGTGTTAAAGTTATTAAATCTATGTATTAACTGGAAGAGGGTTTGAGTCTGCAAGACTTAATTTGAGTAAACAGTTGGGGCTAAAAATACAGTTTGTGTGTCAAATTAAAGCTCTTACCCTTTAGTTAATGCTGCTGAAAAGAGATTTGAGGATGATGCAAGGGTTCAGACATGACAAAGTAGCAAAAGTACAATGTTAAATCAATGGGACAAACATTTTGGGTGCTTGCATGCCATCCAGTGATTTAGTTTTTTTTTTTTTTTTAACTGTTAGAACATGTTACTCTGAATTACTGTATTTTTTTTTTCTAATTACACAGGTCTGCAAGTAAAAAACTGCATAGGATTTTTATACATTTTCTTATAGATTTCAACTTGGTAAAAACAAAAAAATACGAAAAAAATTCCATCTCGTCAATTTTTTTTGTTACACTAAGTTGTTGTTTGTATTTAGCGTAAAATTCCTAATAAAGGAATTTTACGCTAAATACATGCCTTTATTAGTTGATGCTAAAATTTATTTTAGCGTCAACTAATAAAGGAATTTGATGGAAAATTTGCCATTTGTCTTTGGAATAAAACACAATACTAGTGTTTATTACGCCACAAAAGTAAAATTCCTAGTTAACTTAAAATTTAGTATTTGTTTTTTTTATTTAAAAAATGGCCTTAAAACGAAGATTTCTCACATTAATTCTATCAATTATAGCTGGACTTGGCAATAAATAAATAAAAATGTTAATGGTTGAAGAGAGTAGTGGTAGGGGGAGATGAGTAAAGTAGTTTTAGCGTTAGGAGGAAGATCGCATGATCGTGTAGATACAGGTTAAAAGTTGATAGTGAGTAATATTACTGGTGAGGTTGAGCATGTTTCAACATGTTATCTGGGATACTAGGAATAAATATAAATAACCTACTGTTGGATTAGATCATGTTTCAACAAGCTAAATAAGTTCAGTATCTCTCTGGCTATCTAATGCTACACTTAGTTTATATCCAGCATTTGAACACTACTGTGCTTGTATTTCTACTTCTGAATATGGCTCACAGAGATTGTGTAATTTCTCCCATCAGCTTCTGTTATGTTTGTGGTGAATACATAGTGAAAAGTCAACATCCCCTTTATCTGATCCCCTCTTTTTGGAAACAATAGGAGAAAAGGAAAAAGAAGCATGGAACTCTCAAGAATGTAGTGCATAAGTTTTTGGTGAATATACCCTGACTACAAAACCATTGTATAATGCATGTTGGCAGTGTATGAAGCTCAAGGATGCAAGATGAGCTTAAAAGTTCATTTCTTACACTCCCATATTGACTATTTTCCCAAAAACTTGGGAGCCTACAGTGATGAACAGGGTGAAAGATTTCACCAAGATGTCCGTGATATCGAGATGTTACCAAGGAAAACGGGATGTCAATATGTTAGCTGACTACTGTTGGATGCTCAATCGAGAAACCAGAGAAGGAAATCAGAAACAAGTTTGGAGAAGCATCAAAGAGAAGAAGAAAAGGTGTCATAAGAAAAAAGAGTAGATCTAAAATTGTATATAAGTATCAGGAACAATTTTTTTGATTAGTTGTAAGAAAATATAATATAGTTCATTATAGTTCATTGTAATAAAAAAGTTTTTGTCAAAAATTTGTTTTTATTTTGCAAAAAACCTATACATGATGTGATGTTATGAAAGTCATTTTTAGCATCTATGATCTTTAAAACATAATTCAGCAAAAATATCCCATGCAGCTGAAAAAAAAAATTCTTTTTGTAGACCTGTGTTATGTGTTAATTAAAAGACTTTTTACATTAATTTTTTAACATTATTATTTAAATAGAGGTGTAAGAGTTTAAATTTATTAAATTACAAGTAGTTTTGTCAAAATTGGCTGTAGTGTCATCTATCAATTTTTAGCACCAATCTCTGTTTTTACTTTACTGTTATTCCACGAGGAGACCAAAATATGATTCTAACCATTCAATTTGTTACTTAGTGCCAATTAACGGATTTATCAACAAACCTATCAACAAAAAGAGTACACTTGAACATTTGACTGTTGGTAGATCTAAGTGGTGATTGCCATGAGGCAGGCCAGCACTATCATCCGTTAATCTGAAGCCATGCCAGTTGAAGTTGGTCAGCCTTAAGAAGCCACTGAGACATGACTGATGAGAGGAACCTCATAGTATATGCAAATCACCTGCAGACAGATCTGGAAAACAATTGCTATGTGCTTGATGATTTTTGTGTAGAATGGCAAATTTTAAACAAGCTTATTGATTGTGTTTAACTGAATAACACTATTGATTTTGACAGTTTCCTGATAATATTTAATTAAAAGAAGAAAGCAAANACAAGTAGTTTTGTCAAAATTAGCTAGTGTCGTCTATCAATTTTTAGCACCAATCTCTGTTTTTATTTTACTGTTATTCCATGAGGAGACCAAAATATGATTCTAACTGTAAAGTAGTGACCTTTTAGCAGAGTGGGGACAAAAGAGGCGTGACCTTGTCAATTGGACCCACGTGCGGTCGGGTAATACCACTTGTAAAGTATTGACTTGTAAACAAGGGTAAACAAAGGAAGCGCCGGCTTTGTTAATTGGACTCACCTGCAGTCAGACGGTAATGGTAAACAAACGAACATAAACAAGTGGCGGACGTTTGTGTAAGCTTCATCTTGTCGGATGACGGCGGACCTGAGTGTAAGCTGTTCGGGCATAAAAAAGGGTTGTGATTGGTCGGAAGTTCCCATTCCAAAATCCCTTAAATTGCGGGGCGAACGAGAGTCAAGGAGAGAAGGGCAAGAGACTGGTACACGGTTGTCTCAGACACTTGGGAAGCCCGCTGAGCGTAAAGAGAGAGTGTTCTCATCTGTTGATCTTCTCAGAGACGGGTTAGTGCTGAGACCGGACCGACTGTGTAGTTGAGCCGACTCCACAATCTGACTGAGGTCTCTCCAAAGGTTATTAGTTCCCAGACACCAATCTGGCACGTGAATTTACTATGCATGATTATCCTGTATATACGCTATGTTTTCCAACTTGTACTTTCTACAACTGTAAATAAACTGTACATATATTCAATTTGAGTGTGGAGGTGTGCTTTCCAATGAACCTGATTCATTACATCGAGTCGTGAAACACAAGAAAATAACTCAACGAGACGGAGTTAGGAAGGAACGGCAATAAGATCTTCACTCTAACCATTCAATTTGTTACTTAGTGCTGATTAACGGATTTATCAACAAACCTATCAACAAAAAGAGTACACTTGAACATTTGACTGTTGGTAGATCTAAGTGGTGATTGACATGAGGCAGGCCACCACTACCATCACTGTTAATCTGAAGCCATGTCAGGTTGAAGTTGGTCAGTCTTAAGAAGCCACTGAGACAGGACTGATGAGAGGACCTCATAGTATATGCAAATCACCTGCAGACAGATCTGGAAAACAACTGCTATGATGCTTGATGATTTTTGTGTAGAATGCCAAATTTTAAACAAGCTTATTGATTGTGTTTAACTGAATAACACTATTGATTTTGACAGTTTCCTGATAATATTTAATTAAAAGAAGAAAGCAAAGTGAATAGATAAAATCAATATAAAAAAAGTGTTTTATGCATTTCTAACTTTTATACACAAATAAAGCTAAGTTTGCATTGGCATAACTACAAAATAGATACGAACTGTCAGTCTGTCCCGTTTCGGCAATTGTTTGACTAGTTTGTTAGGAGTTGGAAATATCTCAATGTTTGACAAACTTGGATTCATTTCACCAATCAATTTTTCACAATTAGTGTTCAAAACCTGTTCAACCAATTACATTCATTCATAATAATTTCTATGATGGTGTAAACCAGTAGTTCCCAATTAGTTTTTCCTGCGTACCACTTCGAGAAAGAGCTCAAACTTGTGAACACCTTATAGCAGAAATTCATATTAATCCATACTAATATTATAAATTCGAAGGTAATTCTGTCTGGCTGTCTGTCTGTTACCTTCTTTTCACATCTAAACCGCTGAACAGGTTTTAATACAATTTGGCACAGAGATAGTTTACATGTTGGTGATGGACATAGGCTACATTTTACTGCGAGAAAATATCTTACTCCCACGAGAAAATTCAATATAATGTGGGTGAAGCTGTGGGTAGACAGCAAGTGATAAATAGAATAAGTTTTTTTACATTTATTACCTTTAAAATACAATTCTAATAATAATGAAAATAACATAAAGTTATTCAATTTTAATGTGACAAATGTGCATGATTTTCTTTGCACAACTTTGTAAAATTTGGTTTCTTTTTGGTCAGCTTCAGTCTCAAGTCATCTTCGAGTTGAAGTCGGTGACGATGTTTAGTTTTCATGTTTGTCATGGCCAAAAATCTGCTCTCGCAGAGGTATGCTGTGCAAAATGGTAGAAAATATTTTATTGCCGCTTCGCTGACATGATGATAATGATAATTGTACAATTAACACAAATTGTGTTAATTGTACAATTTTTGTTTCTTGCGCAAGAATTTCATTTAGGTATTGTCACAAATGCATTTTTTTTATGAAATTTCGAGAATATTTTTAGTTATAAATAAACAAATTTGTGCATTCCACATCATGTTGTAAATTGCCAAAATGGTCCACCCATTATTTTTTTGATTGTTTCATCTCATGCATTTAAATTTTAAATCAATTGATTTTAGATTGCTGCGCGTACCCCTTGATGCAATTTCGCGTATCCCCAGGGGTACGCATACCACTAATTGGGAACCATTGGTGTAAACCTAACTTAAAGGTATTGTATGTCTTTTTACTTGTATACAGTAGTGATTTTTAATAAGAAAAAAACTACAAAATAAATTATTTTTTACCACTTTCAATGTCTTCAAAAATGGACAAAACCATTGCCTTTAGTAAAATCAATTTTGCAGAATTTCTGTCCGTAACATTTAGTTCCGATGTAGAAAATTGATAGCTGGGCCAGAAATTTTCATATTCACTCCATATATCATCCAAGTCAATATCGATTGAACTGCAAATTCATAATAATAATAATAATAATAATTAGCAAACATATTGATATTAAACGTTATAATTTGAGAACCTCATAAATTATAAATTTTAACTAAAAAAGTCTTTCTAGTATCTATATTTGTATAACAACCATTATGCATAATTGTAACATAACATAATGTCATGCATTTTCTCAATCTTATGTTTTTCAACAAGCAGATGTAATAGTTTCACTTA
Source organism: Centruroides sculpturatus (assembly GCF_000671375.1). Lineage (NCBI taxonomy): Eukaryota > Metazoa > Arthropoda > Arachnida > Scorpiones > Buthidae > Centruroides > Centruroides sculpturatus. Next base: position 749,358 of record NW_019384979.1, on the reverse strand, counting down.
CTCCTGCACTATATCACTCTAACAAAGCATGCATTTTTTCATGCACTGCACAATGGGCACTAAAGGGCCTTTTCCAGGCCTATTATGGGTTCAACTAAGCTCATAGTGGAGTAACTGGGTGATGAAAGATTGGGCCTAACATATCCAGGATGGACCTCTAAAAAATTCCTGGGATTTTGACTAATCTGGATTTGATTCTGGGTTCCCTAGTGTTTTAGGCTGATATCTTTCTTAACTGTCTTGGCCTATTCTCCTCTTTACATAAGTTCATGATCTCTTTCTTTTTTAAAGAATCCAACCACTGACTAGCCATTCACAATATCTTTGTCCACTTTCTTTATCCCCTCTCCCTTGTTCATTCTCCCAATGCTGTGCTGATTCACTCATTTAATCATGTTCTCCTTCAGTATATCCATATTTCTAAAATGATAATATCTAGTCATATTACATTTTAAAGGCATTTATATGGCTTTTTATATACAGTTCTATACATAAGGATTAATTTATTTAAATTTAACAATAGGTTATATATGGTCAATAGATATCAAATATTATAACAACAATGCCTTTCTGCTGTCCTTAGTATTTGTAATTTAATAATTACTACAACTGCAAAATATATTTATTGATATAAAAATGTATAAATTAAAAATTTCATCTTTTTATCATAATTTAAATATTACAAAAAATTAAACATTTTTTGTAATATTTAAATTAAAAGTTTAATATTTCTAAGATTATGAAGATAATCTTTTATAGATTTTGTTTAAAAATCTGTAAATACATCATAGAAAGCTCATTAATGAAATAGATAAAAAATTCATTTGCTGTCTTACTGTGCAAAATGGACATAAAATGTTCTTTTTATATGCTATTACTTAAATGGACAAATGTTTAGCCATAATGTCTAGGTGTAAATACAGTAAGATTTATAAACAAACAACTCTACTCAAACCCGATACATTGTATTACCAAAGCCAACCACTGCCTTATGCTATTTGGCTAAATTAATAAATTACCAAACAATTTGATACTAGAGGGAGGCATTAGGTGCCATCTCAATAAATTTAATAATTTAGATCTACTGGAAGAAAATTAGTCTGGTGTGGGACTCGAACCCACAACTGTCAGTTACCGTGAGGATGTGTTGCCAATTACATTACCTAGACCTCTGGTCCGATCCTGTCTTCCAATATATATAACATTATGCCTTATGAGGGAGTTTACAGGACAAGGGCGCTTGATGAGTCCCCAGCCAACACCATAGGAACTGCTGATGGTTATAGTGTAATGTTAATAGCACAGATAAATAGTACAAGTCTTTGAAAAATTTATATATAGAATTGTTTTATTCAACTTATCGTAGAATTTTTTCCTGCTAAGCACTAACAGGACTTTTTTCATACCCAGTATAAGTTTGGCTACATTCACAATGATACAATTAGATGAGGCATAAAACTGAACATATCTGGATCAAGTTGTTTATTAAAATTTCTGTAGATCTGAATTTAAACCCCAGTCCTCCAGAGCATTAGCAATAAGTCTTTACTGCTTAAGTTATATGGCCATTAGAATAATTTGTTACAAAATATGATTATTTCACTATACAGGTATACCTCGACTTACGTCATTCCCGATTATACGTCGTTTGTCAAAAAAGTATATGGGAAAATAAAAATCAAGTTTAAGTCATTTTATTCGACTTTACGTCTGTCCGCCACAAATATTGAAGTCGTAATATCACTAGAAAAATGTTTAAAGCACATAAAATCATTTTTATATTTTTAACATTTCACTGGATGTAAAAATTTTTCAATAAATAAAAAGACAGTCAATTCCAAAAAATTTTTGTTAAAACTTTGGTCGATCACCTTTTATTTCTGTTAAAATTTCAGGATAAACTTCAGCGACCGGACCTTCCTTTTTAGGCTACACGGTCGCCTATAAAACAGTGCTTTAAAATACAGAAATAATCCAATTTAAGTTTGGGATCCTTATATTTACTCCCGAATGGAAGAAGGATGAAAACCTAAAGACGTCGAAAGATCACAATTCCAATGTTTTACAACTTTTTTTACAAGTTTTAATGCTTAAATTGGATTATTTCTGTATTTTAAAGCACTGTTTTATAGGCGACCGTGTAGCCTAAAAAGGAAGGTCTGGTCGCTGAAGTTTATCCTGAAATTTTAACAGAAATAAAAGGTGATCGACCAAAGTTTTAACAAAAATTTTTTGGAATTGACTGTCTTTTTATTTATTGAACATAAAATCATATTAAAATATATACATTTACAAGTATGTACTGTATTTACAGTACATGCATTTGTAAATTTAGATTACTTTTTTCTGTACTATATTAAAAACTAAAATTTATTTGTTTGTAAGCTTAAAATAGATCCTTATTAACCATACATTATTAAAAATGCATTAATAAATAAAATACAGAACCAGAATTGGCAATTTATGGTTTAGCCTAGTGACAAGTAGATTTGGAGACAAGTAAATTCGACTTACGTCGTTCTCCTGAAACCAATTACCGACGTAAGGCGAGGTATACCTGTATATCTAGTTTGCAAATTTAATGACATATTGGCATAAAAATTTTTAATGTATTTATCTAAACACCTTTAGTAAATTATAACATTTATACTTAATATTCATTGTTATTACTATGCTAATTATTTCACAACAACTTACTTGTTTAATATCTGTAACAGTATATCTGCAAGCATTGTCCATCCTTGAAGATCATCCTTGTTTGAAGCATAGTTTAAATAATCAAGAAGTATATCAACACTGCCCTTAACATCTAGAATAAGTAAAATTTAATCATTTTTATCATTAAAGATAACTTAAAAAAAGAAAAAAGTTACAGTTTAAATACCTTTCTCTTTAATAAGTGAAACGTAGTTCAATACCCTTTTATCCGAAGGACAAAGAGATTTTATCTTCTACAGTAAAACAGTTTTTGTTAAATTATTTAATTTAAATTCAAACTGTTTATGTATAAATAATCACATTACACATTTGTATTTTTTAATATCAAATTTTTCTGTATATAAGAAAACTGCATAAGCATCAAGAAAATACTGCTATTTTAAGAAAACAAGAAACATTTTTGGACCTTTATTCAGAACAACTTTGGCTCACAATAACATTTGAAATGAACACAGGATACACAAGGTGTTCCAGAAGCTCATAAACCATGTGTATCCTGCATTTGTTTCAACCTTATCATGGCCTGAAGTTGATCTGAATAGAGGTCTGAAAATGTTTCTCCTTTACTTAAAGTAATGTTTTCTTTTTATATACTTATACAATGATACAAATCTTATAGAAGTTCCTGAAAACTGCATATTTATAAACCTATAAACAGTGTAATTTATTTTATAAGGAATATTGATTTATATCTTTTTAAAAAATAATCATCCATTTATTATGATTTTCATAGGCAGTATGAATATCATTATACGAGGGCTGTTTGGAAAGTTTGTGGCCTTGCCTATATGCGGTGCTGTGATCAATTTAATTTTTGGCGGGAATAATTCAGCCATCTTTGTTAGAGATACGATACCAATTTCCACTTGATTTGTCATAAAGTTTTGCCACAAAAGTTTAGCACAGTGTTTCTCAATGGGGGTGATATCGCCCCCATGTGGGCATTTTTCCATGTTGAGGGGGCAATTAGTAACAATTTATATTTTGGGGGGCGAAAAAGAATTTTCTGGGCGATATAGTAAAACATTATATTAAGAATAATTAGATATTTTATTCGTTATATCGTACAATAATTAAACAAATAACATTATACTAGTCACTAGTCTATTCAATGCAGTACGAATTTGGTGTTAGCCTTGTCCCTCGGCATCGGAATTTTGAAGTGAAGGGGCGATACTATTGAAGGGGGCGACGATTCGTTAGAGGTTGAGAAACACTGGTTTAGCAGATAGTCAGTGTGCACATGCTTTGTCAAAAAATGGAGAAGACGGAGACTCGTGCGATCATAAAATACCTGACAAAAAAAGGGTTGACCCCATCTCAAATCAAAGCTGACATGGATGAAGTTTTGGAAGAGTCTGCTCCTTCGTACACCACTGTGAAAAAATGGACAGCCCTTTTAAAATCTGGCAGAGAGAGTGTGGAAGATGACCCTCATAGCGGACGGCCGTCAACTGCTGTCACTGAAGAAAATATCGACAAAGTTCAGATTTGGTATTAGCAGATCGCCTTTGAAAACATGTGAGATAGCTGAGACAATAGGCATCTCTGTCAACTGAGTGCACCACATCCTAACCAAAAATTTGGGTATGACGAAAGTCTCAGCAAGGTGGGTGCCACGTCTGCTGACCACCGAGCAAAAACGTGTTCACACTTTGATGTCAAAAGAGTGTTTGGACTTCTACCAGAAAAACCCACAGGATTTCTTGCATCGGTTTGTCACTACTGACGAAATGTGGATCCATTATTACACTCCTGAAACAAAAGAACAGTCAAAGCAATGCAATGTGGATCCATTACTACACTCCTGAAACAAAAGAACAGTCGAAGCAATGGAATGTGGATCCATTACTACACTTCTGAAACAAAAGAACAGTCAAAGCCACCATCAAAGAAGGCAAAGACAGTTCCATCAGCAGGGAAAGTGATGGCCTTGGTTTTTTGGGATGATAAAGGCATCATCTTTATTGACTACCTAGAAAGAGGAAAGACCATTATTAATGCTGTCTATTACTGTGAACTTTTGGAAAAACTGAAGAAAGAAATCGAAGAAAAGAGGACACACTTGAAGAAGAAAAAGGTTCTGTTCCACCACGATAATGCACCTGAACATTCTGCCAGAATCACTGAACAAAAGATAAATGAACTTCGCTTCCAATTAGTTCCACATCCACTGTACTCACCTGATTTTGCCCCCAGTGACTTCCACCTTTTTCCAAACCTAAAAAAATTCTTGGCTGGAAAGAGATTCCACTCAAATGACGAAGTCATCTCTGAAGTGAACGAGTATTTTGCACACTTTGACAAATCGACCTATTGTGATGGCATAAAAAAGCTAGAACATTGCTGGAATATGTGCATTGCTAACAATGGAGACTACATTAAAAAATAAAAAAAGTTTTAACATTATTTTGTTTGTTGTTCTATTTGAGGCCGTGAACTTTCCGAATAGCCCTCGTAGATATAGGATAAAGGGATCATTTTGTTATCCTTTACCAATCATGTTCAACTACATTATGGATAGGCTCACTCACAATTACCAATTATTTTATATTCTTGGATCTGGAGTAGCTCAAGTGTATGTTATCTGACTACCAAAATAGCATCATGGATTTACATCTGAACAAATATATTTTTTCTTTAGTATTCATCTCTGCCTAGCTCTAAAATGTTTTCAGTTTCTTTTCCAATTATCTGGAAGTTTTGCTAAGAGGTTGCATCAATTACATCACTGTTTTTCTCTTACACAAATGTATCAAAGAACTTCCTACAAGACAGTACTATTGATATAAAAATAAAATAACTATAATTTTAGCTATACAGAGATTGGGGTAAAAGTTAATTCAGTATCAAAAGTACAAGCTTGCATGTAAAAATTGCAAACTTTATTTGGTAACAAGAGCCAACACATTATGTATGTGAAATTCATGATTTCTTGGACTCAACATTCTCTATGTGGACAAAACTGTGGAATAATTGAATGCCTACCATATAAGATTTACTAAGTACACTCTATGTTGTTTGTTTAATAATGTATTTTGACAGGAATTTGTTAATTGGCACATACCTGTATTTATAAAGCTATGATTTGCAACAATCTTGTATGTATTGAGAATAATGAAAAACACTTTAGGCCTAAATACATTTCGAAATAAACTGATTTGCTGGGATTTATACTTATTGCCTTTTAAAATAGATAATTACTACATATCATCAACAGAAATCAAGAAGAGAAATATATGATCTACCAGGAAATGAAAATGGAGGTACCATTTGAAATTACTGTAATTATGTTAATTATCATTCAAGAAGTATGTGACATATACTAATCGATAGAGTAACCATCTGAGTTTTGTCTCCCAACTGCATTCAAATGTCTTCTCGTCTACTACATCTAGGAAGCACCATAAACAAAACTCATCAACAGAAAAGGCATTTTGTGTTGTGCAGTTTGTAAAGCTGGACTAACTCATCATTATGCAACATGAGTAATTTGCTGGTGCCATAGAACTGTGTTTGCTATGGGAGGTGTGACAACAGATATGCTGTTGCAAATGTAGGAAGAATTTGAGTATCAGTTGTATATCTGCCTTGTGGCATGAGGGGCACACATTGAGAAATGGTAATAGATAAACATAAAACTTGGACAGTTTTCCAATGTTTTAATGTATGTTACAATGTTCTTGGATAATAATTAACCTTTAACAATGGGATAGTCAGGTATGGTGCTACCCCAAAGCAGTGGAGAATAAATGTGGGAAATTTTTAAAGTATTTTTTCACATGTTTTTTCTTATTACCATTTTGGAAAAAGATTTTGTAAACAGTTATGTCTAGTAAGGAAAAGTCTTTTTTTATTGTTACATAATTCATTATTTATGTGAATTTTTTTTTCGTGGTAGTTTTTGGCGATACCCCCAAAAGAATTTAACGAATATATCCATCCTACACTGTTGAGTGGTTAACATAATTACATTAAATTAAAATGGTAGCATTCATTTTGGAAGATCCTGTATATTATTCTGTTTTGACTCTTAATGAGAGTATATAGTCTTACAGTGCTTGAATTTTCCAAACAGTTTCTGCTCCAAATGAATAAAATTTAACATAAATTACCTGCAAATATTCTTCTTGCATATGTTCAAGAAATGAATGTTTACTGGAGAATTCCAAAAGATAAATATATGCATTCAAATGATCCGGATTAATTTCTGCATACTGAACTAATGCATCTTCAATGTCATCTATTTTTCCATAACTTTCTAGAATCTTTAGAAAACAGATATTATTAAATAAACTCAAAAAACAGCAAAATAAACTGAAATAAAAATAGAAAAATAGACAGACAAACCTCAATGACTTTTAATATAAAAATATCCCATCGCCCTGGATTCTTAAGTAAATTCTGAAATATATTTAAGGCTCTCTCTGCACATCTATTTTGAGCTTCTTCCTCGGAATAAAGATCAAAAGGATCATCTTTACAAAAAATAAAGATTTTATTACAAAAATATAAATGCTTACAATTATTAACTCATACATTCTTTATAATTCAACATAATTCAATATAATTTTTCAGATCGGAAAATGAATACAGTAATATCATTCAAATATTAAAAATCCAACAAGTTGCTTAACTTTCCCGGCAACATTTGGTGGTGCCATCCGTTATAAAAAGTTTTTTAACAAAATATCATATTTTTAATTATTATAAAATGGCAATAAGCTTAATTTTGAGGGTAGAGATGCATTTTATAGAAAATTGTAAATGCTAATAACAAGTAAAAATTGTCATTACGTCTGACCCACTGAAGATATGACACATGATCCCCTCTATTGTCCCATGTCGATCTTTAACCACCAAAATTTAATAGCATCAATCCCCTTAATACACAAACCTCTCTGCAAACTTGCAGAAATTTTCAACAAAAAGCTCAAGAGTTATTAAGTTTCAAAGAGGGTGAACAAAATTTTGCCCCCACATACAAATATACACACAGAAAATCTCCCAAAGTTTTTTAATTTATGGATGTTTTAAGATCCTGAGTTCAAAAATGTTAGGGGGTTAATGTAATTAAGTGCTATTTTTTGTCATTAATTATTCATTTTACTTTCCCAGCTGTTATGTACTATGTTGAGTACTTTCATGTGTTGTACACTTTCATGTGGTTAACTGAAGAAGATTGGTTAAAACAATTGAAAATGCTTTTAATTTAGTAAATTTTATTTGCTGGATTGTTAACGGTGTGCTTTTTTATAATATTTAGTTATTCAGTACATACATTTCAAAGTACATGAAAGTATTGTAATCGTGTCAAATTTCACCTATGGGTCTCAATGTTTTGAGACTTTCTGAACCCAAGAGTAAAAAAATAAAATAAAATAAAATAATTAAAAAGAAAAAAATTTCTGGGATATGTATATATGTATAAGTGTGTTGGCATCTATTTTGTTTAATATCTCAGTATGCATATAAGAATGGAATAAAAATTAAGAAATAAAATTTGGCATGGTAACTTGTATTAAAGGGGCATTGATGCTATTAAATTTTGGTGGTTAAAGGTCAAAGGGGTGGGGATATAGAGGGGATCACGTGTCATATCTCAAGATGGCACGTGATCCCCTCTATATCCCCACCCCTTAATGAATATTTTTACTCATTATTAGCATTTACAATTTTTTATAAAACTCATCTTTACCCACAAAAGTATGCTTTTTGTCATTTTGTAATAATTAATAATATATTTTTTTAAAAATAAAATCTCATAACAGATGGTGCCACACAATTTTAACTTTGTATTAATGTGTCTTAGTATTTCTTAACACTTCCATTTTGGCTCCTATAAAAGATATGAGAATAACCTTTAAGCATAAATGTTGTGGCAGCCTATTGGTTGGAGTTGATCATGCAATAGGTACAGCCAGTCACCTCTGATTGGTGAATCTTTTGTGACATCATCACGCATGACTCCCAAACCTTCTCTTTTTCCTCCTCAACGCAAGGCAAGAAAGATGTAGGCATTCTTGCTCCTGTGTATTTGGTCTTACATCAAACAATAAAACTTTGTTACTGTTCATACCGGTGTGAATTCCTCAGATAACATTATTAGTGCTTTGATACACATACCACAACATTTGTTTTGTGGAAAAGTTATGCAACTTGTTGCTGGAGTTTTTAATTAATGTAATTAATTTACTTTCAAGCATTATTATTTAAGTTTTCAGTTAAAAAAGCAGTCAATTTTTCTCTCTACCATTTATCTGTCTCAATCTCATTATAGTTTCCCTTGAATTTTGAGGTGCTTAAATGGTAATTTACAGTAAATTAATAAAAACAGAAATGTTGATTAGTTATATCACAATAGAGTCATAGTAAGTTAGGAACAACACAATTTCAACCATAATAAATAGTGATAAATATGACTTTAAGAAATGTAGATTATTCTAAAATTGGATATAGAGTATGATTTAACTACTGAGAAATGCAATGCTGAATAGCAAAAAACACTCCAAAAACGTTAAAAATTGCATTAACCACTTTAATTTCTAATATTTTCATCTGTATTTTACCAACTTTCCTAAGGAGAAACTTAAAAATTGAATGAGTGTGATTTAATCAATAATGACATTATTAATACTCTGATAAACATTGTTGTATGAAATATTTAATGAAAAGATTATAAAGGTGTTATAAAATCAAAAGAATAAAACCTCTAATTTCTAAAAAAATAGAAACTACAAAGACTGATGCACATAGACAGCAATATTAAAACAATCATCACTAATGACTGGTTAATATGTCATTTTCACTCATTACCAACTCAATTTTTGCTGCTCGTGCACTGGCCTTAAGAGTTCTTCCTAACACTATATCAATTGAAGTATAAATAATAAATCTAAGAATTGTGTTTATGTTATTTTTTTTCTCATATTTAAATTTCCAAAAATTTTCAAAACTGAAAAAGTTGCTAGGACAGTAATGAGTCAAATGAATAAATATAAGCGACTGCTTCATACTAGAAGTTAAAAAGCATTTACTTAAGAAGCAACTGTGTTTGCAAATTTCAGTAGGAAATACTACAAAAGCATAAGAATATCAGCAGAAGGAATTGCTAAATCCATAGCTACTCAGGCATAGCTTGAATTCCAAAACAGAAAGGTCAGGTCAGGTCAGGTCAGGTCACAGTACTACAAAAGGATATTACAGGTTTATGAGTATTTTATGATCATATTTATGAGTGAAATGTGTGTGCTCTTTTACAATCTGTCTTAGGTCTTCCTAGAAAGAAAAAGTTTTATGTTGAAAGACAACAGAACTCTGACACTAGAACATTCAACAAACTTGCATGTTTGATGAGGAATATAGCATAGATGAATAACCTATTTTTCAAAATGAGTGTAATAAGCATGGTGATGCTGTTTCCAAAACATCAGATGTTTTTTTTTTGCATTATCTTGTCGATCCTACGTTTCAAACTAGTATAGCAGAGGATACAGGCATAGATCAAAATAGAGTATGCAAAGCTATTCCTAATGTACATATATTTCATGTGAAATGTATAATCTTTTATGTCCCATTTTTTCTTCAAGTAATGAATGCCATTTTAAAGAGGGACCAATACATTAAGTTTCGAAAAATGCCTGAAGAACAAAGCATGTAAAGAAACTTTGGCAAAAACAGTTTACTATGCCATGTGCCATTGGAGCACATGCATACCAAAATTTGCAAACTAAAAGTTTTGGAATGTGACCATGCTGGTTGGAAAGTTTCCCATTATCAATGTACAAGGGACTTATAATATGAAGGAATATTTCACAAGTATCAATGTGCATTAACTTACATCTGTCCATGACAGCTTTATCTGGAGAGTGATGCAATGTGCCAGAAATCATGAAACAATTGTGAAATATATTGATGTTAGGGGATGAAGAATATGGTGTAGCCCAGTGGCTGCTCGTGCCATACAAGGACAAGAAAACCATGGAAAAATGGCAGTTAACAACATACACACTAAAGAAAGAATGATAATCAATATTTATTCATATCAATTTCAAGCCAAAGCTTCTTCTTTTAAGTAAATGCTGATTAGTATTTGCTTTTACTTCATAAGCTATATTCCTAGTAATTGCTAATTTATTTGACTCATTATACTTTATTGAAGTGAATTTATTAATTTAATTACGTAGAGTCCAATTGTCTTGCTAGCTCACCTTCAGAGACATATTTTTGCCTTTGCAGATAATTTAAGTATTATAAATTAAAAAAGTTAAATGTTCTTTTAACATTCTACATTCTCCTAAACTGTCTGCTTTTGCTTGATTGTAGAATTTGGAAACTTAACTTAAACTGTGTATAGTATATAGTGATTTTTATTGCTTGGAAGCACCCATAGAAGTTATTTTCTGTCATTTCCTTCAGTGTATCCCATGTTATGCTCTTAACCTCATCTACCATCTCAAGTCTTTTTCCCTTCAGCTTCATTTTTGGGAATGAAAAATACTCACAGGGGAATTAAGTTGGTGAGTAAGAAGATAGGAAATGACAGTCATGTTTGTAGAAATTAAAAACTGATACACAATGAACAAAGAATGGGCCAGTGCTTTGTCACAATGCAACACCCATGATTTGTTTCATATCTCAAGACATTTCTGTCAAACCTATTCTCTAAGGTGCCCCAGAATACCACAGTAAAACAGCCCATTCACTGTCTGTCTTTATGGGACAAATTCCTTGTGGATAAAAGTCTTTTGATGTCTAAAAACTAGATCAACATTGTTTTCATGTTGCTCTGGATTTGACACATTTTTTTAGTCTTGGTGAATTTGTGACTTCATCTCTAAATGTTTGTTTTAACATTTAGTGGGTTTCTATCACCATCTTTCCCAGCTCAAAACAAAATTTTATGCAAATTCTTTGTTTCTTCAAGTAAGTCATAATGTCAATTGTAAAATAGCTTGAACACAATTTTACAGAAATGCACAATATTAACAGACAAGACTTTCCATGGCAACAATAATTTGTAGACTTGTTCCTTTCTGATACTGGTGGTCACATCTAGCAGCAGAGCAACATAGTACACTTCACTAAACCAGGACAATATCTTTCTTGGAACTTTACGTGTAAGCCTAAAGTTCCAAGAAATTACACCTTGTATAATATTTAAATAGAATTTATGCTGATGAAGATGGGCCATGTTTGTTTTAAGTAAATAAATTCACTTTAAATAAAGTAAATTTTATTATTTTGAATTTGATTTTGAAGAATTTTTATTAACATATTTTAATGCTATCTTTTCTCAGACACTTGACATTAAACTGTACCAATTTTGGTAACTATATACATACCAATTTGATCAATTTTTACTTTCTTTTGAGCCCATTCAATATAGTGCAATAATCCATTATATCCACATAATATTTCTTCAATCAAAGGATCGGTTCTTAATGATTGTCTAGCTTTATTTGCATTGAAAGCCTGTAAAATATTAAATAATTAATATAGAATATAATATAATATAAACAAATTAACATACTTGTAGTTGTTGTTGAGCTTCTGTAAATCTGTTGTGCTTTATTAGATAGATAACACATTCAAGAACAATTTCACTTTTATATAAACAATGGAGACACAGAAGATGTCTAGAAAAAATTATTAATTATGCTATATAATAAAAATAAAAGATAGAGATGAGAAAAAGCTTACCTTACAAACTGTAGAATAGTATCTTGTGTTGTATTTGGATGATTTTCTAGAGTTTGAAATCCTGCCTAAATAATATATATCAAAATAATAAGGTAAAAAATAATACAGGATGATCCAATGAAAAGTTTGCTTGTGAGGAGTAGATTTGTTAATGCTGAGAGTTGCATGTGCCATCAAACTCCATGATTTATTTATTTAGTTATCTCTTGAGTCTGTAGTAAATAAATGTTCAAAATTTGTATTTCTTATAACAACTAACAGAATTACTATCGTACTATGCATCTGAATTATGGTAAGATATTTGCTAAAGTCTATTGCTTAAAGTAAACTTTTCATTTGATCCTTCAATATCATACAAATAACTGAATTTAAGCCACATTCATTAGCAATGAAAAAGAAATTTTAACAAGCAATTATTTATTGTGACATTGTCACAAAACCGGGCTGCAATTTTTCATCACAATATTCTCAATTTTTTAGTAGTGTTTTGCCCCTGTACATCATACTTTTCCTGTTAACAACAAAGTCATGTTGGTCATCTATCTAACTCCATTCTCAGATTAAGGAAGAACAGACAGATGAATTACAGTGGAAATTTATAGATCTACATTTAATATGTTATAAAGTCTTGTCACATTTAATAATGTAAAAAAAGATGCTACCATTATTTAAAATGGTAGCATTCTTTTTTTGAAGACCCTGTATGTTAATCATGAGCTGAAAATGTCATAATGTACACTAAACCATCAGAAAATCATCCAAGTTTCACATTTGCTTATTACAATTTCTCAATGTTTGCACCTTGTGTCACATGGCACACATCCAACCAAACTCAAATTCTTCCTAAGCTCTCTATGACATATCCATTGTCACTCTTCCCACAATTCTATGGCTCCCACAGATTGCTTGTATTGAACAATGACAAAGTGATTCTGACTTTGCAAACTGCAGAATGTAAAATGCTTTCTCTGTTACAGAGTCACCACTTTTGTTTAAGGCATTTACTATGGTAGACGATGACATGACATTTGAATGAAGATGGGAAATGAAACTTGGACAGTTATTCTATTGATTTGTGTATGCTGCATACTTTTCAGATAATAGTTAACATAATTACAATAATTTAAAATGGTAGCATTCATTTTAGAAGATCCTGTATAATTATAAAGACAAACTGAAGAATTTGTCTTCAGATAATGTTGACTGTAAATTTTAACAGAATAGATCTTAATGTGTTTCTATTGTTTACAAAATTAAATGCTATCATCTTTTAGATATTTTTTACATTTTTAATAAGCAGTAAAATCATAAATTACCTTAAATATGAGTTGAGGACTATCCGTTTCATAAGACAAACATTCTAATACTTTGGCAGCTTTGACATACTGGTGTTTTACGATATATTTCTTAAGCATCTTCCGTATATGTTTTGACTTGAAACATACTTTAGCTAAAGAAAACAATCAAATAATTTAATAATAAAAATTGTATAACACATTATTTATTATTATAGATACAAACTTTCTGAATATTGACTTAGATTGTCTGTTCTTAGATATTTAGCAGGATTTTCAAAGGCAGCATTCAAGAATTTCACAGTTTCTGTCTATTAAAAAAAATGTAATTTGCAATTATAACTTTTAACATAATATAAAATATTTAAATGAAATTAATAACTTAATTAAACAAAGTTATGAAGTTTAAAAGTTTGTTAATAACAATAAAAATAAAATTATAGAATAAAAATATCAAAGTATAATGCATTACTTCAGATGGTCCATATTTTGCAGCTTTCAAATTCCCTCCAAATAAAAATAGTACCTTATTGAGATTTTTTAAACTTTCCATCCTGTAAGCACTAAGAGGGAATTTTTAGCAGTCCCATTATGGGCTTGGCCAGGTCTACAATGGAGCGACTGGGTGTTGAGGCACAGGGTCCAACATATCCAGATGGACCATCCCTGAAAAATTTCTGCGATTTGATCCCAGGTTCTCCAAAGTGCTAGGCTGCCACCTTAACTTCACGGAAATCTGCCTGTCAAAATATGTTTGGTAGTACCCAAGAGTAGGTTCCGTATTGAGATTTATTTGGAATACCCTATTGAATGTCTGAGATCTTTAGCACCACAGCATCCAAAACAATGACCTGGGAATTACCAATCAAGCATCTGGCATATATATTGTAAATTTTGACCCATCCTGTACAATATAAATAATAGCCTAAGTAATACAAATTTATGGGCTATGTTTACTAATTATAGCCTAAAAATTGCCTGTTTAGTTTATATTTATTACTTTAAACATTTTTTAATTGTATCTATTTTGTCATCTGCATTTGTATAACAAAAATATTTAAACAAAGAACAATAGAACATTCTACAATTAGAACTTTGGACTATAATTTATATTTATTTTATAGCATATGTCAAAAATTTTACTACGCATTTTAGTTATTGGATTAGCTACTATGATCTTATTGTGCCATTGACCAAACTGCAGCTTGTGAGCTACATGTGGCTCTTCTAGACCTTTATTGTGGCTCCTGTATGTCAAACCCCTATACAGTGGTACCTCAGGATACGAAATTAATCCGTTCCGAAACTGAGATTGTATCATGAAAATGTCGTAAGGTGGATCATCTTTTCCCATACGATTACATGTAAAAGCAAATAATTCGTTCCAACGCGAAAAACATACTCAAATTAAAGCCAAGTAATACATTAAAAAAATAAGTGTAGTAAGAAAAACAAATGAAAAATGCGAAGTAATGTAACTTCGTATGGTGAGTTTTTGTTCGTATCGTGGAGCAAAAATATGTTCGAATTTCATGTCGTATCCTGAAAATTTCGTATGCTGGGGCGTTCGTAACCTGAGGTACCACTGTATATATCAGAAATATGTGAGAGCTGCATCTTATATTGAAATGTTATCTTAGATATATATAAAATACCATTCCAATATAAGATGCAGCTATCACATATTTCTGATACACAGTATAGGGCTCCTAACATGACAATAGCCACCTGTTATAGTGGAACTTGAAAGTTCTCAGACACCACTCCATTGATTTCATTTTATTATTAGTAATTTGTATACTTTGATTTGGTAGGTTTATAAACTATTTTAGAGCATAAAAGTAACTTTAAATGAAAAAAAAAGAAGCTGTTCTTTTGTTTCATGTTATGTTATGACTGAAGCACTATAGAAGTAATTCAATTCTAATTTATTCTTTGCAACAAAAAACTTTTTAGAAGTTATAGGTGTTTCAGGATGTATGTCTGTCATTGTAAGCAGGACCCATTGAGAGCTTATATGGAGCCCGAGGATGAGTAGACCCTTATTAATTAAGTTTTCTCCAGGCTCAGAGAAAAATCTGCAGCTAATCCCTCTCAACAGCCCCAATCAGGATTCGACACAAAGATCAAGATAAGATGTCATTACTAATGCTATTGAGCTTTATGTTTCTAGTTGCTCACAATGATTTAAAGCCCAAAAATGTTTCAGTTTTCTAAAATATTTTTGCTCTAAGGAAACGAAACTGTCAAGTCTCAACAACAGAATACATATTGACCCTTAGAAGTTCAAGGAAATCAAAGATATTACATTATTAAAGTCAAAATGTCTCTAATAATTATCCCTCCAACTGCTGTATATCCACGGGCTATAATTTGGCAATAATAATTATAACTTATTACTAAATTTGGCCCTAGAAGGATATACGACAGTTGGAGGGTTATTGCTATGTATCAGGTTTGATGCAGATGTTTATATTTATAAAATGTCTCTAGTATTTTCAGACTGGATGGCTGGGCAGCCAAGACAACTCAGAAATCAGCCTGCCACTCTTGTGTTCCTGAAATCAAATCTGGGTAATTGAAAATCTCAAATTTTTTGGGGGTGGTCTGTCCTCAGTATGTTGGGTCCCATCCCTCACTACCCAGTCATCCCATTGTGGGCCTGGCTGAATCTGTGGGCTCTAAGATGGGTTTTTTCAGGTTCTCTTAGTGTTCAAAGGGCAGAAATAACCATTTGTTCCTGATGATAAGCAAACTCTCATCAACAAGAGGAGTTAACATAATTCTGTTCTCTCTGCTTAAGTTTGTGATGATGAATATAGAAGCATTAAAAGAATGTGATGAAATAGAAGCATTAAAATCCTTAAATTTCAACTTTTTTGTCTTTTTATTTTTTATAAAATAATTTTCCAATAACTTTTATCAAATGCTTTAAAGTTTCACCAACGATTTCTCATTAAGAACTTGAGATTTTAGTTTTATAAGCTAATGTGCTAGTTTAACACGTGATGTTTGAGGCGCGACTTTCTCGCGCCACGTCGCGAAGTGACGCCACGCGATTATTAACACATCTATGCATTCGTGCGAGTGTCAATTGCTGCAGTATACATTAATTCAGTCATTAATTATAAAGGAATAAGTACTAAGTTCTGCCGATCGTAAAATCTTGTTTAAAACGTTACGGTTTATAAGTCTGTACATCGTCGCTAGCGCCAAGCGACGCGACTAAAGTCACGTGTTGAACGAACTTGTTAGACTGTCAATTTCACCTTTTAAAAACACTTCATTAGCCTTAATCTAAATTTAATTTAGCAACATAATTTGTATAATTACCAATTTATTTATGCTCTCTTTGTCTGTTAAAGGAATAATACGATAATCGTGAAAATTCATGGCTTTTAATTGTAGAAAACACAACAGTGTTGCCATATAATAAAAACGTCACAGGCTATATCGAGGTACGCGACAACTGGTCGATTCAAAATGGGCGACGGTTCCCTGGGCGATAAAAACTTAAAAATTTTTGCATACTTAGAAAGCATGCAATTTGGCATATATATATATATTGAATTTACAGACAATGTTCTCTATAACGAAATCGCTAAATCTCGAAAAAAATTCGCAATAGGAAAGTTCTGTTTTACAGAAATTATACTTTTTGGGCTGCAATTTGAAAAAAATTGTTGATTTATAAATTCTCACTGTTGTATTTGTCTGTCTTTGCTTAATCTGGAGTACACAGTTAAATACATGAAAGACGAGACCAGATATGGAAACCGTAGGGGTGGGACGCCCTGCGTAACTGTATACAAACTTCCGATGCAAATCGGAAGAAACGTTATTTCAATTCAAAAATGTTCCCCCAAAAGGTGTTAGATAGATGACCGGCATGACTCTGTTGTTGCACAGAACAATTAAAAACTATTCTTTTTTCGTTATATGCTTCACGCTTATTAATGTCTATGAGATGAAAATAGCTTTTATTAATTTAAAAAATCCGAATATTAATTTATAAATAATAACGATACTAACGATAATAACGATTGATGCGAACATAAAGTATTATATTATAATACTTATGTAAAAAATATTATAAAGTAAAACATGATATTTTATTTTATAAGACGTAAAATATGTCTCGAACTTTATACGAGTATCTTGTTACTAATTTCGAACGACCGAATTACGTTCTTTTAGAATAATTTCGAAATATTTTCTAATGTATCCGTCAGAGGGTGTAATTTTAGCTGTCAATTTCGACTAATGAATCCCACATGATATACCGAGCCGGCTTGTTGGAAGGAAGATGTAATTAAAATTGAGAAAAATCCAAACTTTTTATATTTTGAAAAGGTTGAAGTAAGTCAAATTTTAATGGAAAGATTTTATTCTGTCAAAAGCCAATTACAAGGATTCCAAAGGCCATATATGAGCAAAAATCCAAAAGAATTGAACCACTCAACACTGATAGTCAGTTGAGGGTTCACACCTCGACTGCAATGGCTCGACCACGTGGGTTTTCTTCACGTGCCTTACGAGAAATTTACTCCTATTTAGGGTCAAATTTTTTGTAAGCGGCGTCCTGGGTGGCAGCTTCCAGGATTCTGGGGACCCCAGGATTGAATCAGGAGGATCAAAAAAACCTCTGGAATTTTTTCAGTTGGTTTGTCCTAATGTGTTGGACCTGCACCTCATCTCTAGGCTGCCTCATTGCAGACTTTGCCAAATTCATAATGGACTTGCTAAAAAGAGGCTGTGAAATGCCTACGGGGTTAAAAAAAAAAACCATAGATTCAATCCAAAAGAATTGTAGATTTAGGGTAATTGGTGCAAGATATAAAATCTGAAACCTTCCTCCTCCAGCGTTAAACAATTTATGAGAGTTGACAGAAATTTAAAGATGAGAAAATTAGAAAACTATCTGAGAACGTTGCTTAAAATAGTGTTGGTTCTTTGAAAGAAGAAACTAGAATGTTTATAAAATAGGTGTAATGCTAAAATGAGGTTATTAACTGATGTTAGATGCATATGAATTGTTGTTAAACAGGACAAACAGCATCATTTTGAAATTCACTGTAGTCTGTTGCAGATTTTGACATCACAAAATGTTTCCCAAAAAAGGAAATTGACCAACATTGATTTTCCAAAAGTTTGGAAAACACAACAGTTTGTTACCACAGCAACCGATTAGTGAAGAGTATGTTTGTAAATTACATAATGCATGTGATTTTTTTTTTTTCAGTATCCCTTAGTGTAATTATGGGGGATTGAGTAATGATATGCATTTTTTGGGGGTGGGTATGTGTGACAACATTTTGGAGCATTCCAAGAGTTAACCTCTTGGAATGCTCCAAAATGTTGTCACACATTACCAAATGTTGTCACAATGATGGTAGTTAAAAGTATAAAAATAGTTTTTTTTGTTTTTTATTATAAAAATATAAAAATAAAAATAGTATTATTCAATTTACAGACAATCCTGAATGTCTTGGTAAAGTAATAGTATTTTTTATAATAGTACAAATAGCATATTCAAACAAAAACTTTATTCACATTATCTTACAAGACTAGTTGCTGGAGGAAAATATTATCTAGTGTTTGTCCTTTCCACCAAGATTGTTGGGCAACAAACCTGTTTGCCAACCATGACTTACCAGCAAAATTGTGTAATGTTTACCCTGTTTTACACATCATGTATTAACAAGATTAAATTATTATTCAAATGTGAATGAGAATTTGCTTGAAACATTCTTGAAGAAAATTTGGTTTAGTTATTATACAAAGGCTGCTATTTAAATATGACTATACTACAAGTAGAAGTATGTCTAAACTGATTTTAATTTCATTCAACTGATTCATTTGGAAGTAATATATAGAAAACTTTAGAATGGACTTTTTCATGAAGGATCACTCTGATAGCTGTAGTTCCTGTTGGCATTTTGCTTGTATAAAAAAAAAAATGGCCCACAACTCTTGCAGAATACATCTGGCTTTTTGCAGAGATAAAATCTTGCAATTGGATATGATTGTATAATTTTAAATTAATATTTGTATTATATTTTAATTTTACAGAAATGAGAAGATTATACAAGGAATATCTTTTTATAATTATAATTTTTCAAATAGTTACTATAATGATTAATGGACATGTTAATATACATCAACAGAAACATCATTATAATGTTAAACAACATCAGCATCAGGGATCAGGCTCTCTGGGAATGCCATCGGCACCAAATGAAAAAGACAGTACATTAATTAGAGATAAAGCAAGAATTCAAGACAAGGAGTAAGTGTATTTTAAAATAAAATGTTTTAAGACAATATATTGATATAAATGTTATTTTTATTATTTTCTCAATCCCATGCTCTATTATTTGTATTAAATCCTATAGATTCTAGCTAAGGTAACTTATAGAGATGATATGATCTGATTCTGATAATTTTCCAACTAATCTGATTTAATCCAATCCAATCCAATACTGATACATGTTCTATCATTCTATGCAGGTATTGGTAATAAATGAAATCCTGAAAGCTCATTGGTTTAGAGAATATTCACTTTGTGTGCTAACCATTTAAATTCAAATATGAAGAAATAAAAGTGTACAAATTGATGTTTGAGATCCTTCTAGATCCAGGTCCTAGGCAATTGTAATTTCTAGTTTATCTAGGCTCAACTTCAGTCATGATTTTTGGAAAACATTCGAACAAACTTTCAACAAATTTATAATAGTATAGAAAAATTGTCACCAAATCATTAACTGGCTGATCTGGTCTTCTTATGGATCTCCCAAAAAAACTGGTGATCCATTGTGCAGGAGTTGGTCTCCTGCACAATGGTCTTCACTAAAATCAACAACAACCAACATCATGTGGTCATTGGTGGTGAATCATGTGTAGAGAGGATGTTCTGTTCATCACCATATTTCAATGTTTGCCATGGCAAAATAATGTAAAGGATTCATATGGAATATGTTTGTTAAATGAAGCAATATTAATAAATCAGGGACATTCCAATATGCCAATATATTGGTATCAGATCAATATTAGTTACATTTCTAGTAACTTATATCTGTTAGTTATGTTAGTTATTACTTATTGTTATGTTTGTAATTTCTTTCATAAAAAGAGTAATTAGTATGATACAAATGATTGCTGGTACTTATGAGTTAAGAGGACACCAGTCGGAAATAGCATTTTTTCCAAATAATGCAATTTTTTATTTGTCAAATTTAATAAAATTGTTAAATCAAACCAGGGCTGTGGAGTCGGAGTTGTGGAGTTTTGATGTTTTAGCCGGAGTCAGAGTCGGAGTCGGAGTCGTCAAAAAATCCGCCGACTCCGACTCCTTTTTACTTACCAACTTGTTATGTATATAAAACGGAAAAGTATTGGAATCGTGTCAAATTTGACCCTCCAAGTTTTTTTTTTTTTTTTTTTGCAAATCTACACGTTTGGAGACCTCCCGAACCCCTCAAAAAAGTCAATAAAGGGGAAAAATTCGCGCGCGCGTGTGTGTTGGCGTCTAATTTGTTTAATTTCTTTATTTTCTGTTCTGAGATATTAAACAATATCTCAGAATGGGTAAAGTTTAAGAAACGAAATGTGGCACTGTAGCTTGCGTATAAAGGGGCATTAATACTATTAAATTTTGGTTCTTAATTAAAGGTCGACAGGGTGAAGACATAAAAGTGGTCATGTGTCATATCTCTTAATGAATATTTTACTCGTTATTAGCGTTCAAAATTTAAAAAAATAAAATAAAACTCGTCTTTACCCTCAAAGTAAGCTTTTTTGCCATTTTATAATAGTACAGTAAAACCCGTTAAGATGTTCTCGCCTAAGATGTTAGAATGTATATGGGGACATGATTTAGTTCAACCACTTTGACGCTTAATAACTAACTCCTGTGTTAAACCATCTGACTCCGATTCTGACCACTCTGACCACAGATATTATTAGGCTTCAAACAGAATGAACAAAATCATCCCCCCCACACAGTCTAACATCCACACATATAGAAAAAACCTCGAATCTTTTGCATATCTCAAAATTTCAAGGTGTCCCGAGTCCAAAAATGTAAAAATTTGGGAGGGGTCATTTTTTGACCGAGCACTACACTTTTCCTCTGTTATATATAACAGCTGGAAAAGTAAAAATTATCGAATACATATTTATATATTACTTAGAGAAGTCTTTTAGCTTTGGAATAAAAAGTTTCTACACTCTATTTTTATTACAACTCTATTTATTGAATATTTTATTCTGAGGTCATGTGATGACATCAGAATTTTCGGTCACTTTTGGTAACAAGTCTGCCCCTAGTCGGATGGTAAGGAAGAGTCGGAGTTGGAGTCGGTAGATTTTTACGCGATTCCACAGCCCTGAATCAAACAATAAATTATGATTTATAAAGATATAACAAAATTTCACAAACTGTAATAATAAACCACTTGAATATGCAAATTGTTTTTAGTGTATATGGCAAATAGGCAATATCTATCATCCTAATTGATTTTTTTTTATTTTTACAACTTTATCAGTAAATTTTCTTCTTTTTAGATTTAAATTTACTAGTCTATTGTTATTTTGATATTTTCATTCAAAATCGTGACTTTGATCGCTATTTCCGACTGGCGTCCTCTTAACCCATAAGTACCTGATTGCTTATAAAATCATATGAAAATTATCAGTACGATTAATAATAATCATAGACAACATAAAGCCATATTGAGTATTTTTTGGTAGTGTAACAATGTCCTGAGCAGATCACTGCTTGGTTTGTATGGCACATTTATCATACAGGAAATCCTGATTAACTTGAAATCTTGTAGTTTGTAATTGTACTTTTATTCCAGCCAGGAACATAGAGATTTACATTTTAAGAAATTTGGTTAGTTCAAAATATGACTACTTTGAAATTTGAAGTGAAAATTCTGTCCAAACTGTGATAAGCATATGTTAACTCATTTGGTTAGATCAAAGTGCCTCCATGCTGTAACAGAACAATAGACAACTCTAATCTGGTCAATATAGCTTTGCTTTTACAACAGTGGTGTGCTGTTCACGGGAGCAGTGGAAGTGCCACTTCCCTTGTATTTTCTAAAATATAAATACATATTATTTTTAATACAGTGATACTCCAAACTTACGCGATAGGTGGGACCAAGCGATAACCGCAAAAGTCGAATTAGCGTAAGTCGGGGTATAATTTTGCAATTTGTGTAAAATCCAAGTCGGATGTATGTAAGCTAATAAATGTTCTTGTTAATCTTAGCTTGTCTTGTGATTCGTTCATGGTTACAAGAAATCACATCTGAACATGTAAGCTGAACAATAGTGTGGGGGGAGTGAGTAATCAAGAGCTGCGTGGCGCTCAAACAAAAGACGAATTGATGAGATTTGAAAATCGCGTAACTCCGGGTTTGCATAAGTCGAGGTATTACTGTATTTTAACGTACTTTGAATTAATTGAAATTAATGTTTTATTATAACCACATTATGTATCTTATTACAAATTTCTATGTTACGTGTGAAAAAAAATGATAAGATTTGCTATTGTATATTTGAATATAAATTCGTATAGGCATATTCCCAATGGAAGTGCTGTATTGTATAATATGGGACAGCTTCCACAGTGAAAATATTTTTTATCGTGTAAAGCAGCCAGATTATAGGCATTTGTGCATGTGCTTTACAGAGCAGCAACCTCACGCGGTTTAGCTCATGGATGCTCCGCACCAAAATATCATATAACTCTTGTAATGATTCTATCCAGGGCTGGCACAGATTCCCTATCATCAAATGTCACCGCATGTTACTGTTTTACAGTAACACATTTTTGAGTGTCATCTTACTCATGGACTACTCTTTTTTATCTTATCTCATAAGATATGACTGGGTTTCAGGATTGTGAGATTGGGCTACAAGTAGCAGATTGAGATATTTGTAGGACTCTTGACTACTAAATTTGGGCCACTTTAAAAATAANAAATTATCGAATACATATTTATATATTACTTAGAGAAGTCTTTTAGCTTTGGAATAAAAAGTTTCTACACTCTATTTTTATTACAACTCTATTTATTGAATATTTTATTCTGAGGTCACGTGATGACATCAGAATTTTCGGGTCACTTTCAGTAACAAGTCTGCCCCTAGTCGGAGTCGGATGGTAAGGAAGTGTCGGAGTTGGAGTCGGTAGATTTTTACGCGATTCCACAGCCCTGAATCAAACAATAAATTATTATTTATAAAGATATAACAAAATTTCACAAACTGTAATAATGAACCACTTGGATATGCAAATTGTTTTTAGTGTATATGGCAAATAGGCAATATCTATCATCCTAATTGATTTTTTTTTATTTTTACAACTTTATCAGTAAATTTTCTTCTTTTTAGATTTAAATTTACTAGTCTATTGTTATTTTGATATTTTCATTCAAAATCGTGACTTTGATTGCTATTTCCGACTGGCATCCTCTTAACCCATAAGTACCTGATTGCTTATAAAATCATATGAAAATTATCAGTACAATTAATAATAATCATAGACAACATAAAGCCATATTGAGTATTTTTTGGTAGTGTAACAATGTCCTGAGCAGATCACTGCTTGGTTTGTATGGCACATTTATCATACAGGAAATCCTGATTAACTTGAAATCTTGTAGTTTGTAATTGTACTTTTATTCCAGCCAGGAACATAGAGATTTACATTTTAAGAAATTTGGTTAGTTCAAAATATGACTACTTTGAAATTTGAAGTGAAAATTCTGTCCAAACTGTGATAAGCATATGTTAACTCATTTGGTTAGATCAAAGTGCCTCCATGCTGTAACAGAACAATAGACAACTCTAATCTGGTCAATATAGCTTTGCTTTTACAACAGTGGCGTGCTGTTCACGGGAGCAGTGGAAGTGCCACTTCCCTTGTATTTTCTAAAATATAAATACATATTATTTTTAATACAGTGATACTCCAAACTTACGCGATAGGTGGGACCAAGCGATAACCGCAAAAGTCGAATTAGCGTAAGTCGGGGTATAATTTTGCAATTTGTGTAAAATCCAAGTCGGATGTATGTAAGCTAATAAATGTTCTTGTTAATCTTAGCTTGTCTTGTGATTCGTTCATGGTTACAAGAAATCACCAAATAGAGTCTCTCAAGTCTCCGTAGATATAACAAACACAGAAATAAATAACACAAAATAAATTGTAGCTATGTGTCGATTTCGCGTGACACATCTGAACATGTAAGCTGAACAATAGTGTGGGGGGAGTGAGTAATCAAAAGCTGCGTGGCGCTCAAACAAAAGACGAATTGATGAGATTTGAAAATCGCGTAACTCCGGGTTTGCATAAGTCGAGGTATTACTGTATTTTAACGTACTTTGAATTAATTGAAATTAATGTTTTATTATAACCACATTATGTATCTTATTACAAATTTCTATGTTACGTGTGAAAAAAAATGATAAGATTTGCTATTGTATATTTGAATATAAATTCGTATAGGCATATTCCCAATGGAAGTGCTGTATTGTATAATATGGGACAGCTTCCACAGTGAAAATATTTTTTATCGTGTAAAGCAGCCAGATTATAGGCATTTGTGCATGTGCTTTACAGAGCAGCAACCTCACGCGGTTTAGCTCGTGGATGCTCCGCACCAAAATATCATATAACTCTTGTAATGATTCTATCCAGGGCTGGCACAGATTCCCTATCATCAAATGTCACCGCATGTTACTGTTTTACAGTAACACATTTTTGAGTGTCATCTTACTCATGGACTACTCTTTTTTATCTTATCTCATAAGATATGACTGGGTTTCAGGATTGTGAGATTGGGCTACAAGTAGCAGATTGAGATATTTGTAGGGCTCTTGACTACTAAATTTGGGCCACTTTAAAAATAATTTGGGCTCCATTTTGAGTAATCTGCTATATTTTTTTTTTTTTTATAAAACCTATCTGGCAACCTGTGAGGTTCTCACTGGACATGAGCTGTTTATCTTCACATTTATATTATTATTATTATTTATTTATTAATGAAAATAGCATTCTGTATACATATCTGTATTCTGTTTGCTATATATGCCAGTGATAATGGGATTGAGGCAGAACTCCCTCAGGTTACTGTAATATGACAAATGTGTTATATAACTTAACCAATATTACCACCAACTTAAGAATTTAGAAGTGTTGGAGATATTTAAAACAGACTGCCTATCTATCAATTTTAAAAACAAAAAGCAAATTTCAAAGGCATTTGCAAGCTATATTTGACCCGACATTATAACAAACAAGTAAAACGGCAAAGCCATTCTTGGGATGAGACTATGTCTCAGAGAGTGTGAGCAACACATGTGCAAATCTCGCACTCGCACTTGTTTGTAGAAACAGTGTCAGCATTTTGTATTTTATTTTGACCCAGTTCTCAGTCCCACGACTACCTACAAACTCTGGTTTATTTTATGTTTACATGATTTGGGCACCAAATACTCCATGCCGAATTGCAACTCCCGTGGCCGAGGCTCCATTCTTCTTTACATTCCATACAGCATTGGCAGCAGATATGGGAAGTGTGCAGCCGTTGACAGCAGCGCAATTTTAGAGACGAGACATAGTCTCATCAACAATGCAGGCACACATGATTGGATAACAAAAGAAAAAATTTTAAAAAGAAAACATTCAAAATTTGAATGTATTGAAGTCTTATCTGAAGATGCTTTTAAATGTTTAAATAATAAAAGCAAAAATACTTCTTAATTTCTTAATTTTTGTTAACATTTTTAAGAAAAAGTAATGTTGATAAGTTTGTAAATCTAATTTTTCTTACATTCAGTTCTATGGAGATTATATTAATTTTAGTTTAAGTTTAATATCTTAAATATTTCTGATTTTATCATATTTTAAATGCATTTTTAAATTTCAGGCACATAAAAGATCACTTGGAAGGTATAGTTGATGAACCCGACATTAGCCACATGTCTGAAGAAGAATTACAGTTTCATTACTTCAAAATGCATGATAATGATAAAAATAATAAACTAGATGGATGCGAATTAGTAAAATCTCTTATACATTGGCATTGTAAGTAAAAACTTCTTTAATAAATAATTTGCATGTAAAATTGTATGACACAACATTCCAGTAACCCTTAAAATATCTCCAGCAAAGAAATTATGAAAGAAACATAAAAATAAAAAAATGCATGTCTTACATAAGGAAATAGCTAAGAGAGATGCTATGCCAATGTACAAACATAATTCCACTATTTACAAGTTGCTCTACAATGGCAAAGATACAGTTAACAGTTATAGAGTATCTGGAGTATATAGGGTTCCGGTGAGGGACAATACATTCCAGAAAGAATTGAGTATATTAATTCGATCAAATGTTTCTTCCACAAGAGACTAGCTGAACACAGATATGAAATAACTAATAAGAAACACACCATCGCCCTGGTCATATATGCTTCCAATAATGGTGTACAAGCTAATCTCAGGAGGCTACCCTCATCAGACAATCTCAACACATGGACTGTATCAGAACACTAGAAACTCATGAAATTTTCAAAGCTGAAGAAAAGAGACTGTATTAATTTCAAAGAAGAGAAAAACATCATGTATGTGTAGGAATCTTTCTATGATAATCCTGATTCAACAATATATATTAGTGATTTATTATTTTATAATAATTGTGGAGCTCAGTGTGGCCGTTAAGCATGGCACACTGCCACCATCTGCAGACTGGTTTATTTTTACAATGTTCATGAGACTTTTGGGTTTCCATTCTAATCCAAAGAGAATTGTTCTGTAGACTGTACCTGGACTCATATCTACAGATTGGATAATTATGCTTATTTTTTTATATGGGTGTATATAGGGTGGTTCAAAGAGCAGTTGACTGCGATATTTTTTAAAGATTATTTTAAGAATGGTTTAAACTGGTTGGGATTGCACATGTTCATGATTTATTTACTCAGGTTAACTGATTTTGATCACTCTGTATATGCAAATATAAAAATGTTCATGTATTTAATACAGTTATTGAAAATTTTATACAGAAAATTATTTAAATAGCTATTTAATTCATTTTTGCCAATATTCATGTTTGTGTTTTGGGAATATTCTTAAATATTCGTTGTTTTTAAAGCTTTCTATATTTTAGTTTATTATTATGTGTAAAAGTATAATAATAATTTTATTGGTTTATTTAGTAGAAGAGAATAAGCAGAGTGGAAATAATCCTGCGACTCCAAAGATCTTCT
Source organism: Centruroides sculpturatus (assembly GCF_000671375.1). NCBI lineage: Eukaryota > Metazoa > Arthropoda > Arachnida > Scorpiones > Buthidae > Centruroides > Centruroides sculpturatus. The sequence continues at coordinate 721,358 of NW_019384979.1, read as the reverse complement.
CTGACCATGAGCTTGCGACGATGATTGATCCGATTCTTGATATGGACGATCAGAATAAAGATGGTTTCATCGACTATCCAGAGTTTATTGCAGCTCAACAGTCAAGATCTAACTAAATAATTTTATCTAGTCACATTCTTATTTGTTATTTGTTTTTTTTAAATATTTATTTAAATTATTTTATTTATTGTTAAATATTGCACACATTCCAATTCTTTAGGAGTCAAAAAGATTTTTATTTATATACAGATTTAAGTTCGTAATATGTATTATATTATTATTTTAGAACAAAAGAAAGTATTTTTTGTACCTAAAAAAGTGATAAAAATGACAATTGGCTTCTAAGAAAAACTGGAATTTATGAGTTATTGTATTTTTTATTAATTTGTTAAAACTACCAATTTATTATTTTAATGCAAAAATTCAGAGCTTGTTATCCTTGACATGGCATTAATCATTCAAAATTCAACTCTGTATAATGTTCATTGAATATTCAATTCAATTTGATGTTGTTCCTTCAAAACTAGTCTTTCAATATGCATTAAACTCAAAACTTATTTTTTTGTATTTGGATTATGCCACTTTATTGACTCATATCATACAATTCCAATTTTATACCTTAACAAGATAAACTGCCAAATTATTTATACAGATAGTTTTTAAGGTATAATTTAATTATTAAGTCATTTTACATTTAAATATAGGAGATGATCACTATCATGTTGAAAGTTAATGAGTAGAATTCAGATTATTTAGAAGCAGCTGAAAACATAGTTTTACATTGTACATGAATTAACTGAATTATAAGACATATAGACTGATGGATCACATATTATTACAATATCCAGAATGAAATATTATATTTACAATTTAGACATAGTTCAGTTCTTAAGTTCTGTTTGTAAAATCCATTTCTTCAGTTATGTGAATAAAATATATTGGAGAATGTTGGTCAGTACACAAAGTTTCACATGCATAAGCTTGAAAGGAGCACTACTGTCACAACGTGGTGATCCAGACATCCACTGCTGCATGGTCTAGACTGCCAGGACCCCATTTCTTGGGTCTGCTTGATTGCCTGTCATTATTTCTTTGAACTTTTATCTTTGTTGACGTTGAGGATTGTGTGTATGCTACAAAAGTGCCAGGCAGGAGAATCCACATTTGGCTCGAACATGGGATCAAGTACAGGCTGGATATACGTCAGGAGCATATGTGGAAGTGTATTGGTTTAATGTAGTAACTAATTATTTCAGACACACTTTCTATTACCATCACCTACAGTACTACATTTATGTTTCTTTATCCACAATTAATCCACAAAATTTAGACATTCAATGGGAATACCTGTAGTAATTTTAAAGATATTACATAAAACATTACAGTATAGTCCTGCTAGTCCAAACACCACTAATCCGAATGTCTACCTAATCCAAACATGTTTCAATTGGTGGAAATGAAATTTTTTAGCTCGCAAAATATGTGGTTTTTGTATTTTCCAGTTGAATTTAAATGGTATTAATGGTACAGAAAGTTTTAAAATTTCACAACAAAAAAAAATTATTTTTTATTATAGTGCTGTATTAATACTGTACAAAATAAATCAGTGTTTGACATGGCCTATTAAAATGGCAGATCTATACTGTACTTACACACAAAAACAGAAACAAAAGTCATTGATGGTGTTGAATCTATATAAACTGGACCTGTTTTACTGCTTGTTTCTGCATTATTTCAATTATTCAGCTAATCCGAACAGAGCTCGGTCCCAATTAGTTTGGACTAGCAGGACTCTACTGTACAATCAAATATCCACTTCCCAGTTTTAAAATAATATTAGAGCTATTAATTTTATTAAAATCTAGTGATCTGTTTATAATTTAAAAACCATAATCAAATTCCTGACAAAATTATGTTTTATGAACTGGAATGCATATTGGAATGTTAATTTACAGGGTGGTTCCAAATGAGAGTGGATTCCTAACAGGACAAAAAATAAAAATGGTCCCTAATAATGTCTGGAAATGCACTAGTACCACTGGGTGTCACAAACTATACAGGTTGCACAACAGTATGGTATACATATCCAAACAATGTCCAGCATCCACACATTGCTCCAACGTCTGCTCATCAGGAACTGGTTACATTTTCCAGATTCTCCATAACTAATAATTAAGGGGTTGAAGTCTCCAACTGGACAGACCATACAACAGCCTGATCAATCTGCAGATGTCCAGATAGTGCTGAATGGGAATACAGAAGTGGGTCTATCTCGGCTCAGGTGCATTTTTACACTGTTAATAGGACCATTTTTGTTTTTTTTATCCTGCCAAGAATCCACTCCTGAAGTTCGTCTCCATGTTCAGAACCATTTTGTTTATTGGAAATGGCTAGTTTTGAACAATTTGAATTTTAAATTAAGAAGAATTTATGCTAAATGAAAATAATAAGTTACAAAAATTATGTATTTACTTTAGTCAGTTTAATAAGAACAGCATCATATAATAAAAAATCTCATAGTGAATAGGTTGAAATTGTACATAAGATAAAGCATTTAATTGGATCTTTGCATATCAGTGTACTAAGCATTTCTGTGGTTATAAATTATGTTATGTTTACTCAAAGAACTCTGTACTTAGCCCGTAGACTATTTATGCATCTTTCTTAGATTTTAAGCTAAGTCTAGAAGTCAGAAAGGATTTTATCATAAACATTACTAACTCTGTGGTCAGTATAATATTAGTATTGGACATTCCATCAAATTGTAAGTTGCTCAAAGAAAACATTAAATTTGTAAGTACTTTTATTGTCTTTATTAATTAACAAAAATATTCTCAGTACAATAAAAATTATAACAAAAAAGATGTTTTAATGGAATGAAAAAATATAAAAAAGCAAATTAATGAGCGACACTTAAACAACTTCTGATACTTGCAGCATTGTAGAGACTTGGTGTGTTTTTAAAACTTGGAAGTGCTTGAAAAATAGATTGTTACTTCGCTTTTTTTTATCTTTCAATTCCATTAAAATACTTTCTTAATTATATCTTTAAACAATTCTATAGAATTACTCAAAAAAAATTTTGATTTAAAGTTGTCAATTTTGTTATTTATCTACAATTTTCAAATTGTAGACCTATAAAATTCCCACTGGGATCTGCCTTAATTTTGAGAATGGAGTGAGTTAGATGACTGCAATGACACTATTGTTAACAGGAAAAGTATTATCTACAGAGGCAAGAAACGACTAAAATTGTAGCATTATGATGAAAAATTGCAGCCTGACGTGACGACATCACAGTAATTGAAGTTTATTTTTTAAACATTGTTGCTTGTTATGATGTCATGTTGTATAGTTAACATATAAACTGGTAACTAAGTAATTTATTTCATGTAACTAACAAAAAAATGTAATTAAATCATGTAACAACTCTTGATGACTGTGATGGAGTAAACAGTTCATAAATTTTCTATTTCAAGTTCTTCTTAGATCTAACTTACATTATGAGAATTTTTCTATATAAAGACTATCATTACTACTAAATAATTTTAAATGATGTTTAATAAACACATGAAACATGTTTTAAAAAGTTTTCCAGTTAGACAAACATCAGTCAGTTACTATAGTAACAAAATTTGGTAACATTTCATAAATTTGTATCGACTGAAAATGGAATGTTGACTGGTAATAGAAAAAAGAAAATCCACATCTTATGATAAAATTTACATTTGTAATGCATTTCAAATTTATAACTGTGATCTTAGGATGATCCATTAATTAAGAGGAGCGAAAATGTGCATTTTGAAGGCAGGCAGTTTCCCTCTTTTGGGCATGAAAATGTGTATGAAAGTCAAACAGTAGAATTTTGTCTTGAAGGGAATTAATTCCATTATCAGAGAAATCTCTTATTAAGGACTGTTTGTATAAGTTTTTCACTGCTGAGACATGGATTCTATCTTTTGAATTTATTTTATTGTGTTTTGAGTAAATTTATTAGACTGTCTTAAGTTTTGCCACACACATTCATCATTACTTTGAAATAAATGTTCTTACATAATGCAAAAACCTTTTTGAAACAAACTATGCATTGGTTTGATGGAATAAGGCAATACAACTTAAAGGCACTCTTGTTGAGAGGAGGACTTCTAGGAGATTTTTTATGGAAAACCAGCCCTATTTAAGTGTTAGATAATAAAGTCCAAAAAACTGTCTGGCAAGCTCATTGCTTGCGTATAGACCCACAACCAACTATTGGTGTTTAGCAGTATATCCAATCAGCTGCTGATGGACAATAAGCCACTGGTATTTTAGGAAATTTGTTTGTTTGAAGAAATGTCAATACTTGCTCATTTTAAATTGCTCTTGTAATTGTTTAGAAGGTATTTAGAAACCTAGAAGTTGTTTAATCATTTTCAAATTCTTAAAGAATAATTTGTAATTCTATAAATTCTAGCAAACATTTAACATATGAGAGATATACAGAAGCTTAGAATAGAAAAGATACTGATTATGACTTCTTCATAGAGGATAATTCTTTTTTGATAGATTCTAATTCACGGGTTCCCAACCTATGGGTCGCGACCCAGAAGGGGGTCGCGACGGGCTTTCTGTGGGGTCGCCAACTTATACAGTTAACTAAAAAAAATCACTATAATGCAATTTTTATTTTTAATGGTGTCTTGAAGTTTGAATAATTTGATATACAGTCGATCCCCCTATAACACGGGTTCCTATAGTTCGGATTCCTATATGACGGCGAAAAAATTGCGANAGATTCTAGCTAAGGTAACTTATAGAGATGATATGATCTGATTCTGATAATTTTCCAACTAATCTGATTTAATCCAATCCAATCCAATACTGATACATGTTCTATCATTCTATGCAGGTATTGGTAATAAATGAAATCCTGAAAGCTCATTGGTTTAGAGCAGTGTTCCGCAACCTTTTTCTACTTGCGGCACACCCATGACTCAACACGGCACGCCAAAATGTTATTCCCCTCAAAAACGTATGATATGATACTATTAATAGAATTACGTAATGCCACTAACCTATTATTATTGTTATTAAGCAGACATCAACACCTGTGAGCAATTTTTTTTACATATAATTTCTTAGAATACATAAAAATGTGTGGCTTGTAATAAAGAATAAACAAATATCATCTTATTTCATCAGTGCTGTGGCAGAGAATGAAATACAAGCATAAGAAACACAACAACTGTGATAAAAATATATAAATAAAATTTGAAATTAACAGAATATGTAAAAGTTCACGTCACACCTTTCACCATGTGACGGCACATCAGTGTGCCGCGGCACACCGGTTGAGGAACACTGGTTTAGAGAATATTCGCTTTGTGTGCTAACCATTTAAATTCAAATATGAAGAAATAAAAGTGTACAAATTGATGTTTGAGATCCTTCTAGATCCAGGTCCTAGGCAATTGTAATTTTCTAGTTTATCTAGGCTCAACTTCAGTCATGATTTTTGGAAAACATTCGAACAAACTTTCAACAAATTTATAATAGTATAGAAAAATTGTCACCAAATCATTAACTGGCTGATCTGGTCTTCTTATGGATCTCCCAAAAAAACTGGTGATCCATTGTGCAGGAGTTGGTCTCCTGCACAATGGTCTTCACTAAAATCAACAACAACCAACATCATGTGGTCATTGGTGGTGAATCATGTGTAGAGAGGATGTTCTGTTCATCACCATATTTCAATGTTTGCCATGGCAAAATAATGTAAAGGATTCATATGGAATATGTTTGTTAAATGAAGCAATATTAATAAATCAGGGACATTCCAATATGCCAATATATTGGTATCAGATCAATATTAGTTACATCTCTAGTAACTTATATCTGTTAGTTATGTTAGTTATTACTTATTGTTATGTTTGTAATTTCTTTCATAAAAAGAGTAATTAGTATGATACAAATGATTGCTGGTACTTATGAGTTAAGAGGACACCAGTCGGAAATAGCATTTTTTCCAAATAATGCAATTTTTTATTTGTCAAATTTAATAAAATTGTTAAATCAAACCAGGGCTGTGGAGTCGGAGTTGTGGAGTTTTGATGTTTTAGCCGGAGTCGGAGTCGTCAAAATATCCGCCGACTCCGACTCCTTTTTTACTTACCAACTTGTTATGTATATAAGGAAAAGTATTGGAATTGTGTCAAATTTGACCCTCCAAGTTTTTTTTTTGCAAATCTACACGTTTAGAGACCTCCCGAACCCCCTCAAAAAAGTCAATAAAGGGGAAAAATTCACACGGGCGTGTGTTGGCATCTAATTTGTTTAATTTCTTTATTTTCTGTTCTGAGATATTAAACAATATCTCAGAATGGGTAAAGTTTAAGAAACGAAATGTGGCACTGTAGCTCGCATATAAAAGGGCATTAATACTATTAAATTTTGGTTCTTAATTAAAGGTCGACAGGGTGAAGACAAAAAAGTGGTCATGTGTCATATCTCTTAATGAATATTTTACTCATTATTAGCGTTCAAAATTTAATAAAATAAAATAAAACTCGTCTTTACCCTCAAAGTAAGCTTTTTTGCCATTTTATAATAGTACAGTAAAACCTGTTAAGATGTTCTCGCTTAAGATGTTAGAATGTATATGGGGACA